>NC_059105.1:78816208-79116208 GCF_020740685.1 Jaculus jaculus | reverse complement strand
TTTATCCAGCCTATATTGTTCAGGCCTTTGTCAAATATCAAGTAGCTATAGTTGCTTGACCCAAAGTCCGGGTCCTCAAATCTATTCCATTGGTCTATTCTCCTGTTTTTATGCCAATACCAATGCTGTTTTTATTACTATGGCTTTGTAATATAGCTTTAGAACAGGTATGGTGATGCCTCCAGAGGTATTTCTTTTGCTGAGGATATGTTTGGATATGCAAGGCCTTCTGCCTTTCCATATGAAATTTGAGATAATTTTTTTTTCTATCTCTGTGAAGAACACTGTAGGGATTTTAATTGGAATTGCATTAAATCTATATATTGCCTTTGGTAGGACTGTTGTCTTCACAATGTTAATTCTGCCTATCCAGAAGCATGGGAGGTCTTTCCATTTTTGCAAGCCCTCCTCAATTTCTTTTTTGAATATTTTTATGTTTTCATTGTATAGATCTTTCACTTCCTTGGTTAATGTTATTCCAAGGTATCTTTTTTGTTGTTGTTGTTGTTGTTGCTATTGAAAATGGGACCATGTTCCTTATTTCTTTCTCTGTATCTTTGTCATTTGCATATAGAAAGGCTACTTGTTTTTGTGCATTGATTTTGTATCCTGCTACTTTGCTATATGAGTTAATCACCTTCAGGAGTTTTGGGATGGAGTGTCTCAGGTCTTTTACATATACAATCATGTCGTCAGTGAATAGAGCTAACTTAACTTCTTCCTTTCCAAATTGTATCCCTTTTATTTCCTTCTCCTGTCTTATTGCTTGAGCTAGGACTTCCAGTACTATATTGAAAAGCAGAAGTTTTATTGTCAAGTAGGTTTTGTTTTATGAACTATGGTGCCCCTGTGTTTGGTGCACACAGGTTTATGATTCCAATATCCTCTTGAGGGATCATTCCCTTGATAAGTAGGAAGTGGCCTTTTTGTCTTTTTTTGATTATTTTTGGTTTGAAGTCTATTTTATCTGGTATTGATATCGCTATGCCTGCTTGTTTCTTATTCCTGTTTGCTTGGAATGTTGTTTTCCACCCTTTCACCCTGAGGAGGTAACTGTCTTTAGTGGTGAGGTGGGTTTCTTGAAGACAACAGATTAAGGGGTCTAATTTTTTGATCCATCCTGTTAGCTTGTGTCTCTTGATGGGTGAGTTAAGGCCATTAATATTTAGGGTAATGACTGTGAGATTTGATTTGATCCCTGCCATATTGTGATGGTATATGTGGGTTGGTGTTTTCATGGACTTTGAAGTTTGTTGTGCCTACTCTGAGTTTGGTTCTTGTGATCTGCTTCTTTTAGGCATTTGAGTTTTATTATTTGTTTCTTCTCTATGTTGAATTTCCTGAAATACTCTCTATAGGTTTGGTTTTGTGTTCATATAATTGTAAAGCCAAGTTTTGTCATGGAAAGTTTTTCTTTCACCATATATTATGAGGGATACTTTTTCTGGGTAGAGTAGTTTGGGTTGGAAGCCATAGGTTCTTAGACTTTACAGTGTTTCATTCCAGGCCTTTCTAGCTTTCAGGGTTTCCACTGAGAAGTCTGGAGTAATTCTGATTGGGTTACCTTTGAAAGTGGTGTGCTGTGTTTCCCTAGCTGCTTTTAGGATTTTCTCGTTGGTGTCAATGTTTAGAGTCTTAATGACAATATGTCTTGGAGAGTTTCTCCTTTGGTTCAGTCTGTTTTGCGTTCTGTTGGCTTCTTGTATCTTGATGGGCCTTTCTTTTAAGAGACTGGGAAAGTTTTCTTCAATTATTTTGTTAAATAAGTTCTTTATGCCTTTGGTCTGAATTTCTTCTCCTAGTATTTCAGTGATCCTGATATTAAGACATTTAAGTGTATCCTACAATTCCTTCATGTTCTGTTTACAGAAACTTTTGAACTTACTGAAATTTTTGAACTCTTGAACTGTTTCTTCCATCTTGTCTTCCAGATCAGAGTTTCTATCCTCCACATGGCTGACTCTATTCTTGAGAGCTTCTAGAGAGTTTTGGACTTGTTCAATTAGGTTTTCATTTTCTACTACTTTTCTATATATAATTTCCATCCCTCTGTCAAGCTCCCTTTTCACATCATTTTCTGATTTTCTTGATGATTCTTGGAATTCATCCTTGAATTTCTTTATGTCTTCATTTAGCATGGCCAGCTGATTTTTGAGGTCTTCTTTTTTTTTCACTCTCACTCAAATCTCTTAACTGTCTTTGAACTCCTTCCATTTTCTTATCTATTAGGTCTAGTTTAGTGATGGCAGCATCCACATGATTATAGTTCCTTTGTTGCTTTCCTGCAAGTTCTACCAGTAGGTTGGTCAGGGTTGCATTGCTCATAGCTTCAATTTGATGTTCTGATCCTAATGACTCTTCTATGTTTTGGTTACATAAGGACTTGGTGATCTAACTGGATTTTCTTGCATTTGATTTTTCATGTTATTTCTTTTGCGCTGTGGTCTGCCCATCACAGTGTATGAGCATGTAGGTTGGTGGATCAGCCTGGGCTCAAGCACAATGGGAATCTATGGCAGCCTAAGGTAGTTGCCAAGCAGCCTGGGCTTTGGCTCTCACTTACCAAAGCCACCTGATCTATTGCGTGACTGGGGGGCCAAAGTTGCCTGATCTCTCAAGCAGTAATGTGCCAAAGCTGCCTGTGTTCAAGCTAGGAGGGACACTGAGGCACCAAGCACTAAATCAGCCCAAACTCTGGCATGGGAACACTGGGACCCGGAAGCAGTCTGCCCTCGCTGCCACAGGACAATGGAGGAAGGCCAGCATGGAAGACAGGTAGGGGATGGCACCTGAGCTTGTAGAAGCGACAGACACAGTCTGAGCTTGCATAGCAGTTGCTGTGGGCCTAGAAGTAAGCGGGTGGGCAGAGCAGTCTAAGCTTCCACACACAAGGATGAATCTGCATAGTGGCACCATGAATATGGTGGCTACTTGGGGGGAGGTGTGAGCTACCTGCCCACGAGGGAATTGGTGATTCCCTGTTAAGCAAAACTATATTTAAAAGTAGATTGTGATAAGTTAAATGTATAAATTGTAATCTCTGAGTCTTCAAGTGTCTAAAATTATATAAGAAATAATTAGTAAGTCAAAAGGCATACTTCCCCCATAGTTAAGTGATATCAACCAATAAAAGAGGAGAAAAATGGAGACCAATAGTTTTTGTAGACACTGAAGCAGTAAATTGTGTCCACCAGTAAAAAGGATAATGTATTATGACTACATTCAGTTTATTATAGGACTCAAAAACTGTTTTTGTGTTGGAAAAGCAGTCAATGGAATTCACATCAATAGACTGAAGAAAAACCACAGTCATATCAATAGATTCATGAAAAACATTTAATAAAATTCAACATGCATTCATTTGGCTGAAAAAAATGTCTCAGCAAATTTCCTCAATATGTTAAAGAGCATCTCCAAAAATCTCAAACAAATCAAAAACACAGCCTTCAGGAGCAAGAGAGCTCTCAGCATGTTATGCCTATACTGTACTGGAAATATGAACTCGTACAATGTGGAAGTGAGACAGGAGAGAGGGAGAAAGAGCGAGAGAGAAGTACTAATGTTCTATTTGAAGAAAACCTTGTCAGGTGCAAAGAAAATTAATGAATGAATGAATTTAGCAAGAACTCAGGTTATAAGGCCAGCAACAAAAATTACATGTATTTCTAGGCTACCAAGAATGAGAAAAAAAAAAATACCACTTACAAGAGCACAAACAATGAAATAATTTGGGTTAACTTTTGAAAAGTGTTCAAGATCTGTATAGCAGCATATATGAAACATTATTGAGGGGGTTAGAGAGATTGCTTACCTATTATATTAAGGCACTTGCCTGCAAAGCCTCATGACCCGGGTTCAATTCTCCAACACCCATGTAAGCCAGATGCACAAAGTGGCACATGCATCTGAAGTTTGTTTGCATGTAAATAAATAAAATATTTAAAAACATTACTGAAAGAAATCAAAAGTGATCTAAATAAAGAGAAAATCTATGTTGATAGATTAGAAGAGTCAGTAATAATATCAAGTCAATTTTTGGCAAATTAACCTATAATTTTATCATGATATTAGCTAATGTCTAGCACATTTATAAAATTGGAAAGTTAATTTTAAGTTATCTAAGGAAATAAGGTTTCAAAATAATCAGCATGGTTTTGAAAAACAACAAAATTGTACAATTCATCCAACCTGATTTAATGCTAATTATAAACTAAAGTCATTAAGTCATGCATATTGGTACAGAGATAGACATATATACCAATGGAATAGGATAGAGAATTCAGAAACATAGATATGATCATTTGATGTCTGACAAATGTATGAAAATAATTCAATGTGAAAAGTAGCCTTTTTAACAAATGAATGTCTATGTGTGAAAGAGAAATTCAACCCTTACCTCATTCTGTCCACAAAAAAATAACTCAAAATAGATCATAGAAAAATAAGACCAACAAATCCTTAGCCAAACTAATAAAAATAAAGAGGGAAGACCCAAATTGACAAGATAAGAAATGAAAAGGGAGATGGAAGATACCAGTGAAATTCAGAAAATCATTGGGACATATCTTCAAAACTTATATTCCATTAAATTGGAATTTTGGAAAATCCAAAACCAGATGAATTTCTAGGTACATATGGCCTACCAAAATTAAACCAAGCTGTGATAACTAATTTTTAAAAATTTATTATATGTGTATATGTATATATTATATGTGTATTATATGTGTATGTATGTATATATATATATGTGTGTACAGGTGTGCGTATGGGTATGCATGTGCCGTGGCACGCCTGTGGAAGTCAGATAATAACTTCATGGTATCCATTATCTCCTTCCACCTTCTTTGAGACAGGGCATCTTTCGTTTTGCACTGTGTGTGCCAGACTAGCTAGCCTGTGAACTTTCATCTCCCATTGCCATAGGTGTGTTGGGATCATAGACATGAGTGCCACTTTGTATCCAGCTTTGTGTGGGTGCTGGGGCGGACTGAGCCTGGGTTAGCAGGCTTGCCAGCAAATGCTTTCAACTACTGAGCCCTGTTTCCAGCACAAGACAATTAAAATAGATCTTTAACAAGGTACAAAGTTAAAGAAGTAATAATAAAAAAAAAATCTCCCAACTGAAAAATGTCCAGGCCCAGATGAAAATATTAGTCAAAGTATCTTTATTTGCAGGTGATGTACTATACTTTAGACACCCTAAAGACTACCAGACAACTCTTCTACCTATTAAATACTTTCAGAGTAGTGGCAGGATACAAAATTAACATACAAAAGCAGCTTTCCTACATAACAATAGCAAACATGCTGAAGAAGAAATCAGTGAAATAATATCATTCACAATTGCCACAATTCCACCTTGGAATAAACTTAACCCAAGAAATATAAACCTCTGCAATGAAAACTTTCAAACACACTAGAGAGAAACCAAAGAATGCACTAGAAAATGGAAAGTCCTCCCATGTTCATGGATTGGAAGAACTAACATTATGAAAATGGCTATCCTACCAAAAACAATCTATAGGTCCAATAAAATTCTCATCAAAATTCCAACACTACTCTCCACAGAAATTGAAAAAGAAAATTCATACAGATGTACAAAAGACCCCAGATACTAAAGGAATCCTGAGCCAAAATAACAATGCTTGAGATATTACCTACTTGATATGAAGCTATACCGCAGAACCATAGTAACAATATAGTATGCCACTGGTATCAAAACAGAAAAATAAACACAGAGATCAATGAAATAAAATAGAGGACCCATTTATAAATCCATTTAGGGGATGTTTGTCAAAGATGCAAAAAAAAAATACATATGGAAGACAGCCTCTTCAACAAATGGTGCTGCAGATCTGCATATAGAAGAATGAAACTAGATTCTTATTTCTCACCTCACACAAAAATCCACTCCAAATGGATAAAAAACTTTAGTGGAAGTTCACAAACTCTGAAGCTGTTAGAGGGGGGAAAAGTAAGTATAGAAAACAGTTCAAAATATAGGCACACACTTAAGGAACTTTTTGGGTAGGACTTTAGTCACTCAGGAGATAAACCTAAAAGTAGACAAGTGGGACTTCATGGGATAAAAAGTGTCTATAAAAGCAAGCATCTTTGTAAGTATTTTGTATGAGAAGCCCTTCCCTGTCCAGTGCTGCCAGGTCTATCTGTGTGCCATGCAAATGCAGGGACCGCCAGCGCTTTCCCCATCCTGCCTCTGCCGTCTCCCTCCACCTCTCTTCGCTCACTGTCAGCCATGGATAGCGGGTACTGTGCTCCGCCAAGGCAGGTCTGTGTGCACCCATGGCCGGTGTTGTTTTAACTGTCCTTCCAAGCCAGAAAGTGTTTGGAAGTAGGGGGTGGGGCGAAATTCTCACCAATGATTGCTGTTACTCTTAAATCAATAAAGATCTTGAATAGATAGATAGATAGATAGATAGATAGATAGATAGATAGATAGATGATAGATAGATAGATAGATAGATAGATAGATAGATAGATAGATAGATAGATAGCTTGGAAATAGATCTATCACATATGTCCAGCTATAACACACTTGGGTATTGACCCAAAAGACTTCAAGTCAACAAATCATAGAGATACTTGTACATCAATATGTATTGCAATGCTATTCACAGTAGTTAAAGTATGAAACCGACCTAGGTGTCCAACAAAAAACAAAAAGTAAAGAGAAACAAAATACATATATGCAAAGGAATTTTTCAGCCATAAAAATAGAAATTATGTCATTTCTATGAAACTTGATATGATGAGATAATTGCATTCACCAAGTCAGTCTCAGAAAGACAAATGCAGCATAGTTTTTCTAATTTGCAGCTCCTAGATTTTACATAGATGTATAAAATTATGCAGGTATATATGACAGGAAAGAATGAGTGAAGCTGTCTAGGGAATAAAGGAGAGAGAGACAGAAAAATGAAGAGTGTAGGATATGAGTGGAAAATGCTCAATATACTATGTATGTTTGTACAGAATTTAAAAAATAAATTAACCAAAAATAGATCATAGATAAAAATATGAAAGCTCAGTAGTTTAACTTTTAGAAAAAAATATAAGAAATAGTAGTGACTTTGGATAACAAAGATTTGTTAGATAGAAATATACGGCAGAAAGTATGAGATAATAAGTTGTTATAATGTATTTTATTAAAATAGTCATTAGAAGCTAAAGCTAAGTATGGTACTTCATGCTTGTAATCTGAATAATACTTCAGAGGCTGAGACAGGAGAATTGCAAATCTGAGGCTAGACTGGACTACATAGTAAGATCCTGTCTTGGAAAAACAAGTCTAAAAAAGTAACCACAAAACCCAAATATTAGAATCTTCTATTCTTTACAAAACTCTGTTGAGAAAATTAAAAGCAAGTCATAGTATAAAAGAAAATATTTGTAAAATACATTTAAGTGTGTGTGTGTGTGTGTGTGTGTGTGTGTGTGTGTGTGTGTACTCAAGGCTCTTGTATGCTAGGCAAATGTTCTATCACTGAACTATACTTTCAACCTTAATGATGTACAAGAATATATAAGAAGAGTTAAATTCAAGATAAAGAAAACATCCTAGTAAAGACTGAGCATCCCCAAACATAAAAATCTGAAATCTAAATTGCTCTGAATTGTGAAACCTTTTGAGAAACAAGATGATGTCACAAATGGAAAAATCCCACACACACCTGACCTAGTGTAACATGCAACAATGAAAACATGAGTACCCTCAAAGTTTTGTATAAAATTTCCTTCTGGCTATATGTATAAGGTGTTTATAAGACATGAATGAATTTCAGGGGTTATAACCCCAAATATTTCATTATGCATATGCAAGTATTCCAAATTCTGATACTGGAGACACTTCCTTGTGCTAAGCATTTCAGATAAGGAACACTCAACCTGTGAATTTATGAATAAATACTTCACCAAAGAAGATATGTGCATGGCAGATAAAGACATGAAAAGAAACTCAGCATCATTAGTCATGAGGAAAGCAAAGAAAACTAAAACCTGCACTAGCATTACATAACCTCTAAAGCGACTCTAGTTAAACACTGACAAGACTTTGTACTTGAGGATGGGCTGCATATGAAATGCTCATACATTGCTAGTGAGGATTTTGAATGGCCCCTGTCGTCTGACCAGCCAGCATGGATGAAGGAACTCAGGGGCCTTCGCTGGGATCCTTCCTGCTGTTGACATTGCCTACTCAACTGCCATCTTCCTGTCCCCCTTACCAAACATCTGGACCATCCATCCAATCTGTCTAAACCTGGTCATGCACTTCAGTTCTTCAGGCTCCTGCAGGTCAGTTCTGACCTACATCCTGACTGTACCACAGACAGCAGCAGCCCCGCCCCCTTCCTCTCCTGCAGCAGGTTATCTTATCAATATCAACTCTCACATTTCTTTCACTTTCCCAGCTTTGGCTCTTGAAGATTCTTTGAAATACTTTTCTTTTTAACCCTTTTGCAATCACTCTATCATGAAAACATACATATGTAGAAAGATAAATTTACTGTGTGATGTATAGTATGGGATTTGAGTGCTAACACTAATAATTCAAATTGGAATAAAAGAACCTGTGCCTCAGCCAGGGCTACTAAGGAAAGGAGTATCTGCCAAATTGTTGTCTGTGACCATAATACTTTGTGCATTTATCGTTAGTCAATAAATTCTGACATTGTAGAAAGACTCAGTATGTCATCTATGTCTATGACATGGCATGTTCACAATGGATTACTTAAAATAGTGCCCTAAAATTTCTACCTATCAAACTGACATGACCCTAAAAGTTTGGCAATGCATTGTGTTAGTGACACTTTGAAGAAACAGGAACTCATGTTTTATGTGTAATAATATGATGGCTAACTTTAATACTGAGGGATACCTGTTACTATCAGTCAAATTTACTAATACAGATAGCCTTATATCCAGTCCTTTTATCTCCTGTAATTTATCCTATTTAATAGAAAAGATAAGAGTATGAATTTATACATTGGACTTTAAAAAATGAACTCTAGAAACTAAATGGTACTTTAAAATGATAAAATGAAAATGAAAACTATATGTAATACAAATACAAATGTTGGAGAAAAATATTCAAGAGGAAGAGAAAATTGTTCCAAGGAGAAAATAAAGAACATGGATGCTAAATAAGGATTTGGATGAAGTTAATTATGATGTAAATTGATTAGACATTTAATTAATGTTCTTAAATCTTTCCGACATGCATGAAAGATGAACAAATGATGTCTATGAAGGAAGTTATGAACATCTTGAAAACACACTCATTAAAATGTATTAAAAACATTCAATTCAGTCTTAGTAGCTGTAGATGACATTATTAAGATAATTACCATCTTTATTCAAGAAATAATTATGGAAAACTTACTGTGGCTATATCACTGTGGCTTCAGAATATACCAACAAGACTTATCTTTGGAAGCCTAAGAACTCTCTTTAAAAAATCAGTTTTTTAAAATTTTTATTTATTTGAGAGTGACAGACAGAGAGAAAGAGGCAGAGAGAGAGAGAGAGAGAATGGGCGCACCAGGGCCTCTAGCCACTGCAAACGAACTCCAGACCCCTGAGACCCCTTGTGCATCTGGCTAATGTGGGTCCTGGAGAATCGAGCCTCGAACTGGCGTCTTATGGCTTCACAGGCAAGCGCTTAACTGCAAAGCCATCTCTCCAGCCCAAAGAATCAGTTGTTGAGATGAGGGTCTCAATATGTTGTCCAGATTGGTCTGGGACTCCTCTCCTCAAGCAATCCCCCAGCAACAGCATACTCCACATCTGGGCCTACAGGTGCAAGCCCCTAAACTTGGCTAGAAAGGTCAGGATTCTTTAGCACAAGGCCTATAATCATGAAGTTTTCATAACTCTAAGCAGAAATATGGTATGAAATACCCACATGGCCAGCCTTTGGGGGAAGAGATGGTCAGGGAGGCTAACTAAGATAGTGCAGCAACAAAATGGTAAAGGGCACATTCTACAGAGGAGGCTATCATTTGAGTGGCAGGAAGAGCCAGGAGAGGGAACAGGATTTCAGATGAGAGATGGTGAAGATCAAGTAAGGATAAAAAAGGAGGTGTTAGTGTGGATAACTTGAACATGCTGCTGCTATGCCACTGGGGGTTTGAACAGGGATGAACCCTGCGCAGTGGAATTTTATCTGCTGCAGTGATTAGGATGGGTTACAGCAGGGAGCGATGAGACAGACAGAATTAGGAAAAAGTAAGTGCTAAGTGATGACCAAGATCCTGGACAAAGTTGTGATCGTGATGTCAGAAAGAAAGTATGGCTGAAAAATAGATTACAGAAACACAGGCTGGGTGACTGATCTGTTATGTAGGAAGAAGGAAAGAAGGGAGGGACAATCTAAGAGACGCCTCCTGGAACTCTGACGCTTGTAGACAGAATGATAATAACCTTGACAGAAATGATGACGCCAAGAAGAGTTTGAGAGGAGGATTTTTGATTGTTTAAAATATATTGTGTTGGAGTGAAACATTGTATATAATGTAAGACTCTCAGAAGGTATTAAGGGAGAGAGATCAGACTTAACTAATTTAAGGAAGTCATTACAGGGCAAAGGCTAAAGAAAGAAATGAACACAATTTTTTTGAGGGAGAAGCTGGTGATGGCCCTAGTAATAGGCAACTCAGGAGGGAGGCCCAGGAATTAAGGACTGAAAAAAAAAAAAAAAAAACACAACTAGATAAGAAGCTAGGAAGGCCTAAAAAGTCTGGTTCCAGTAAAACAGGAAGTAGAGGGTAGGTTTCTAGGACTACATACTAGAGGTAGGTGGCACTGACTACTTAAAGAAGTGTTGTTGTTGTTGTAGGGAGGAAGGGGCTGGAGAGGTGGCTTACTGGTTAAGGCACTTGCCTGCAAAGCCAAATGCCCCAGGTTCTATTCCCCAGGACTGAAGTAAGCCAGCTTCACAAGGTAGCACATGTGTCTGGAGTTTGTTTACAGCAGCTAGAGGCCCTAGTGTGCCTATTTTCTCTCCCTATCTTGTTTTTTTCTCTCTATCACTCTCAAATATATATATATATATATATATATATATATATATATATATATATATATATATATATATATTTTAAAGGCTGGAAGGAAAATACAGCCAGACTTGTACTAGGGGACAATACATTTGGGGAACAACGTCAAAGGAAGCTCCTGAAGAGGTGCCACACTTGAACCCTAGAAGGAAATGTGGAGATATTCCTTATTGTACCTGTTTGAATGAAAGTTGACATTTCCATCTTTAGATACATTTTGAACAATGCCAGTTTTCAAAGAAAAATAAGGATAACATGTTCTTCCTAGCATTCTAGAAAAGAAATACCCAGTCAGAAGCCAACAGAACTGATGTTGCTCACAGATGCATCACACAGCAGTGTTGGAAACTTTCCAACTGAATGCCACTGTCGCATCCCTCCCTGTTGCCCCATAGACTTTTGTTCTTCCCTCTCATGCTGCAGTCTGCACCATGTGACTACTGTTCTAGGAGATCACAAAGAAAGACATTCCAATAACCCAGTACAGTACCTCTAGCCACATACATACACACATATATCCTAGCCTTGTTTGAATGTGCTGTACTTTTCAGGGAACAGACCTCGATGACAGGTCTTTCTAGCTGTGCTTTCTCTAGCAGTACCTGTGGATGTAGAGCCCCTCTCTGAGCAGAGCTCTCCCTCCTACTCCCGAATAACCCTGCATTTGCCATGCGCTCCTGCTTGCTTGAGTGTTCCTTTTATCTGCCCCCCACCCCCCCGTTTAATTGCCATTCAAAAACCCTCTGTTGAGCCTTTAATTAGCAAGTTATCTCCGTCTGAAGACTGGAAACCCTGGGCTCTTTCAACATATATTAGACAAGCTAAAATATGAAATTAAAGAAAATAGCATTTTAGCCAACCTAAACAAGTGACTCATTTCCTTGAGAAAATACACAAAGTTGATGTTACACAGGCAACGGTATTCCGAATGGCGTCCCTCCTTTCCCTCTTTGGAGCGTTTTATGTGTTTCTGTTACAGTCTGTGTTTCACAATGACCTAATGTTGAACCAAGTCACTTAGTGATTCATGATAGGCAAGAGAACTGGACTTTCTTTTAGACAGCTCCTCCTCTGTCATTTGGGTCAAAGGAAGCAAAGTTTGCCTTGTTCAGTGAGGAACTGTAAAACTCTTGGCCAGTGCTATACTAGGGTCTTGCTGCGTGGTCCTATTGTTACTTTTTAAACACTGCAGTTAGTTCTAATGTGTTTTTATTCTAAGGGCCCATTTTTCTAGAAATAGCCAATTAAGCCATAATGTGAAACCTGCATGTATACCACATGGGGAAATGAAGGCTCAGAGATTCATTGCATAAGACTCCAGATGTTTCTTGGGACTCACATGATGGGTGGGTATTTCATGGTTCATAGGGTCAAATTTTCAAATCAAACCTCTCCAAATCTCTACAGAAACAACAAATGGTCAGTACAAAAGAAGTTGCACTAATTTCTCCCTTCTTACAGTTTCTAAGCTCTCTGAGGTACGTGAAAGAAGTGAAAAGTTTTCAGCATATTAAATTCTTGCTACTGATGTTTTTAAAAATTATGGATGGATTGTAGTGGTGGCTTGGGAATTTTAAGTTTAAAGATTTTTTTTA
Source organism: Jaculus jaculus (assembly GCF_020740685.1). Taxonomy (NCBI): domain Eukaryota; kingdom Metazoa; phylum Chordata; class Mammalia; order Rodentia; family Dipodidae; genus Jaculus; species Jaculus jaculus. The sequence continues at coordinate 79,103,538 of NC_059105.1, read as the reverse complement.
TGAACAACTTTATACTTTCATTGGATGGCAGAAAAGTGTATTGTTATTAGATTACAAACAACTGAAAATGTCTAGTATATAAACATCCTTAGTTTCTTTCTCATACTTGCCAACTGTCTGTGAGAGCTATAGCTCTGCTCAATTATGCCCTCCCAAAATAAAGGATCTTTCCAAATTCCTCAGCTTTTCAGAAAAATATCAGAATAAGCAATATAGAGATAGGATAAGGAGACGATGAGCAGAATGATTTAGTGGTGCTATATGCTGAATATCTCACTTATATGCAATGTCATTTATGTGGTAGAGGGCAAGGTAAGTTGAGGAGAAAGGTCCAGGAATACTTGTCATATGAGATGGTAACTGATGAATAGGAGGAAAAAAAGAGAATTTTAAGATTTGCTGGGACTCTTATATTCTTGTCATAGTGTCTAAGGAAAAGACATTACTTATTCTGAAATGAAATTTGTTTACTTGGCTCTATCCTCTAGGCTCCTGGAGGATGAAACATAATTGGAAGAGGACCAGTGCTCTGGCTAGCTCAGAAACCAGATCAGGGAGCCTTCTCCCTGGGTGAGAGGATACTACTTGGTAGTGGGAGGGCATGGGCAGTGCCTCTAGGTTCCTAAGATTCCTCCTTGGACATGACTTTACAGCCAGCTACATACAGCCTGTTTTCTCCCTTTATATTCCTTTCTATTCCCTTTTTCTCTTTTCTTGTCTTTCATTTCCCTTTTTAAAGGCTTTTCTACTTCTTTTCTAGGTCTCTAGTCCCTTCATTTTTCTTTGTAAAGTCTCTTCCCCTCCCTCATAGTAAAGGGAAGAGACTTTGTTTAAGGTCATTCTTCCATGATAGCACCATCTAGGAGGAGTGACTGAATGGTCTGGTCACAGTGATTCCACTGCTTTTCATTATTTGCCTTCCTGTATCACTTTTCCAAAGATCAAATTCAGAGCCTGAGTCTATACACTCATTCTTCTTGCATTCATGCTCATGGCTCCATGCTTTATAATACAAATTAGTTTTTTAAGACAAGAGCCATTTCATTTCAAGGCAACTAAGAAATGACTTGCCCTGTTGACCACCATTCATACAGGAGCAAATGACTTTCATCTGAATTGATATTTACCTGGAAAAAGTTTGTGGCAAGATTGAGCCAAAACTGTTTGTATCTTGTGAAAGACATTTTCTCCTTTGGATTCTGGTTCATTTTAATTCATGTGCCTTATCAGATGTTTGGATCTAGTTCCAACTGGTCTCTCAAGCCAATGTGATAATACTAGTTAAGTCACCACACCACCATTTTACCTATTTTGTTTCATTTTCTCTATTATACCTTCCCTTTGGCTTAAAAATAAAGTATGCTCTTGTATCTACCAGTATATTTCCTGTACTTCAATTAATGATTACTCTAATTTCTATAGAATCTATACACCCTCCATGCCCAGATGGGTGGTACTAAGAGGTAACTAAATTGTTTGCTAATAAATTGCCATTAATCTCATGTCTCTGTTTGTTTATAGTAAAAGTTTAAGCTCTAAATACCAACATATATATCTTTATTTACAAAAAAATGAACAGCTAAGATGTAAGAAATTCACAGCACATAAAAACTTCAATATTAATTATGCAGAGAACAAAGGTATAGGAACTTTAATATTTTTATATTCACATTTTAAGTGAAGTAGAATCTTCTGTTCTTTTTATGTGAATATGTCAAGATGCTTCCACTATACCATAGATGTACAAGATTAAAGATATTATAAAGTAAAACTAAAATTGATTTAAAAATAGATCTTTCAATTCTTAATCCCCAAAGGTATAATATGCACTTTGAGAAGTTAAATATAGAAGGTATGGACCATTACCAAATGTTTCAATTTTTGTGACAAGATGTGTCAGGTGAATTACTGAGTACTTTTGAGGCATAAAAGTTTTTTTTTTTTTTAAATACTTATTACTACTTTCAATCTTCAGTATAGAAAATTTGTGAGACTAAAAGGTATTATTAATGGTTTTCTAATCCCAAGGTCTCCTTTATTTTTATACCTATAATTTTCTTAATTAAAATGATTTATTTCTCCATAGAAAAATCTTAGCAATATTTGTAAATATATTTTTATATATTTAGCAATGTATAATACACTGTATAAGTATCATATGTACTTGGCAACAAAACTTCAAAACATATAGGAAACTTCAAATAAAAAAAGTTTAGGGCTGGAGAGATGGCTTAGCAGTTAAGCGCTTGCCTGTGAAGCCTAAGGACCCCAGTTCGAGGCTCGGTTCCCCAGGTCCCACGTTAGCCAGATGCACAAGGGGGCGCACGCATCTGGAGTTTGTTTGCAGAGGCTGGGAGCCCTGGCGCGCCCATTCTCTCTCTCTCTCCCTCTATCTGTCTTTCTCTCTGTGCCTGTCGCTCTTAAATAAATAAATAAATAAAAATTTTAAAAAAATATTATTATTTTAAATACTAAAACAAATACATAAGAAAAAGATATTTCATTTTTTAAAAATTGTATTCATTTATTTACTTGAGAGAGTGAGAGAGAAAGAGGCAGAGAGAGAGAAAGATAGAGAGAGAGAGAGAATGGACACACCAGGGCCTCCAGCCACTGCAATTGAACTCCAGATGCATCAAATCCACTTACCTCACAGGGAGCAAAACAGAGACAAAAAGGGACTTCAACCCCATAATCTTCTTTTAGGGCATGACCCCAGTGACCTGAAGGCCCCCAACTATGTCCCATGTCTTAAAGTTTCATCACCTCCCAATAGTTGGAGACCAAGCTTCCAATTCATGGGATGTGAGTGACATTGAAGATGTAAGCATAGCACCAGGTAATTGTTTCACTATAATGGAGTCAGGTGGGTCCTTTACTAGGTTTTCGATATGTTGACCTTGAGAATGGGCTGCAAGAAACAAAGGTTTCCTTCAGGTCTTAGCTGCCTCTTCTTCTACATGGCAATCTTCTTTGTTAGTTTTTAATATTTATTTGTGAGAGAGTAAAAGAGAGAAATGGTGCACCAGGGCCTCCTGATGCTACAAATGAACTACAGATGCATGTGCCACTTTGTACATCTGGCTTTATTTGGGCACTAGAGAGTTGAATCCAGGCTGTCAGTCTTTGTAAGCAAGTACTTTAACTGCTGAGCCATCTCTCTAGCCCTGTTTGCTTATTTTTGAGTAGGATCTCACTCTAGTCCAGACTAACCTGGAACTCACTCTATACTCCTAGGCTGGTCTTTGATTTACTAAGATCCTCCTACTCAGGCTCCCTCGTGCTGAAATTAAAGGCATGTGGCCCAACTCCCAGCCTACATGGCAGTCTTTTACAGAGGTCTTGCAGCGTGGCACCTGGCATGCCCAAAGAAAGGAAGGCAAAAGGTATAAAGTCTCATCATGCTACTATCAGAAGATACCCAAAGCCACTTCTGCCACATTCTCTTCTCTTTAAAAATATTTATTTATTTGAGAGACAGAAAGAGAGAGAGAGAATGGACTCTCCAGGGACTCCAGCCACTGTAAACAAACTCCAGACACATGCACCACCTTGTGCATCTGGCTTATATGGGTACTGGGGAATCAAACCTGGGTCCTTAGGCTTCACAGGCAAATGCCTTAACTGCTAAGTCATCCCTCCAGCCCTGCATTCTCTTCTTGATCAAAGAAACTTTGTGGGAGAAGTACAGGTTTAGAGGAAGGTAATTCTACATTTTGATGAAAGGCATGTCTGTCTCATGGCCAAAATCATGGGATGTGGGTATTGTTGGATGACTTTGGAAAACAGTCTATGAGAAACATTGAGTAACGAGACTTTTCAATTCAAATATATTATTTTCAGTTTAAGAAAAATTTCTTTTAAAATAGAAAAATTCCTTTAATAAATTTATTGTTATATACCCTCTTCTATAATTTAGGAATCCCTGTTGTCTAAATATTAAAATTCCTGAATTTGTCTTCTATGTCTTAATTTTTCTTCCATGTTGAAGTTTTTATCTTTGAAAAGATTTAACTTTTTCCTCAGAATTTCTGTTGAGTTTCTTACTTTTATTTTGTATTCTTTGTTCAAGTAACTTTTGTGATTGGCTTGGTGCTCTTAGATGGCATATTTTTTTCTTAGCAGTTATGTTCTTGTTTTCTGTAAGTAACCCCTTCCCTGATACTTCTAAAGGTGAGAGCTATTTTCTGTTCCCACAGCTGCTGCTCCTGTGGTTAGTTGTTCCATTTCCTTGTCACACCTATGAGCAATGGACAAGAACATACATTTGCTTAGTACAAGTAACTGTTTTTCATTTCATCTGTGTCTGTATCAGCTTGTTGAGCCAACAAGTTGCTGTCCACAGAGGGCTGGGACTGAGCATGAGCAGAGTGAGCAGAGTGATCACTGACAAGTAAGCTCCGAGAGCAGACCAGCTCCATCCTGCTCATGCCAAAGGGGGACTTTGCTCTAGAGCACTTCTGTTCCTCACTGGCCCTGCTCTCGGATGGGCATGTGGCTCAGTTTCTTTAGACGTTATTTCTTTGGTTTAATCCAGAAGGTAAGTAGTGTGGGTGGCTTAGAGAGGATGGGGTTAAAGAGGAACTATAGCAGTACAATAGCTGTGTAAATAATCTTTGCATTAATCATGTTGACTTTTGCCCCTTTTGCTAATCTAGCTACCCTCAAGCTGAGAGTGTCTCCTTGGCTTTGTTGCTAAGGAAAATGTATGCTGCTCCTCTTCCAGCCTCCCAGTGTCCTTTCTATTCTCTCCTTTCCAGTCATTTATCACGAGCTCTGCGGTCCTGAGACTTGCTCCTTTTTGTAATGCTGTCAGGCATTGAGCTTGTTTTTGTGCTTCTTTGCTGTCCTTGCTTTGAGATGTGCTCATTCTTTCAAATAGAGATGGAAGATTCCAATATAATATTAATGGTTACCTGATATTCCACAATAGAGATGAGCTGTAATTTCTTAAACAAACTCCCATTACTGAGCAGTTGGATCATTTCCACTGTTTGGTTGTTTCTTGCAAATGTGTAAGGAGCAATAATATGTTATTTTAGCATAGAATTACATCTTTCTGGGATGAGTCAATGTGCTAGTGAAACTGTTTCTCTTAAGAGCAGGGCACAATGACAATGCCTAGAATCCCAGCACTTCAAAGCTGAATCAGGAGGATTGACACGAGTTCAAGGCCAATCCTGGCATATATAGTGAGACCTTATCTCAAAGCAACACAAAAGAGTAAGATTTTTTTTGTTTGAAAGGGAAAGAAAAGTTGAAAAACCCAGGAGATCCAGTGACACAGCAAGAAACTTAAGCCCTAGCAAAAGAGACAGTCAAAAATAAAGGACCTTTGCAAGAGGGTGTACCTATAATCCAGTACTAAGCTGTCAGCTGTGCTTGGCTTCCTGCAAACCCACTGTGGCTGCACACATGCAGTAGTTTGTTACTACTGTTCTTTGGGAAGAGCAGACATTGGGCAATAAAACACAGCAGTGAAGGAAGACATGGTACAGAAAAGAGACTTCATAATGAAAAAAAAAAAAAATAGCTGCAACAAGAATAGGTACATGGAATGAGAGGGAGCTAGGAGAAGCCTAAGCAAGTCCTTCCCCATTACCTTTGGGGCCCCAGAGCATTGGGAGAAGGTTTGAGTTTCCTGCTGCATATGAGATTGTGACTTGTTACACATTTTACAAGAAACTTGAAGTACTAATATTATATATCAGTAAGTTCTCTTCCAACCCATCTCATTCTTTCCTCATTTGGGGTGCCCTGTGTTAGACCAAGTCCTCTTGCTTTTAATCAGAAAAGAATCTATGAGTACTTAGAAGTGTGTGGATGGATTATTGACTTTACTTAAATTCTGATTAATAAAGGTGTAGACTTGGCCAAGTGTGTGCCCTGGAGGGCCTGCCTGCCTCTTTTGCTATATCTTTTATATCATTTAAGAGGCCTTAAGACTATTGTGAAAGAAGCTTATTTTCCACTAGATTACAAAGAGAGAAGAGGAAATGGTGAGTAGTGTAGGCTTTATTCTATCTCCTGCTTTCACTGTTATTACTCTGCAAGGAGCCCAAAAAGGGCTTCAGATATTTCCAATCTCACATGTGTACCAAGTAACTCCCAGAAGTGTGTGTGTGTATGTGTGTGTGTGTGTGTGTGTGTGTGTGTGTGTGTGTATAAGAGAGAGAGAGAGAGAGAGAGAGAGAGAGAGAGAGAGAGAGAGAGAGAGAGAGAGAGAGAGGGAGTCTTCCTTTCTCTCTCTCTTTTTTTTTTTTTCAAGGTAGGGTTTCACTCTAGCTCAGGCTCTCCTGGAATTCACTATGGAGTCTCAGGGTGGCCTCAAACTCATGGCAATGCTCCTACCTCTGCTTCCTGAGTGCTGGGTTTAAAGGCAGGTGCCACCACACGCAGCTTTTCCTTTCTTTTCAGAGGAAACTTCCTCATTGAACTGGGGAGATAGTTCAGTAGTAAAAGACACTCGATGCAAGTCTTTTGGTCTGCATTCAATTCTCCAGTACCCACATAAAGCCAGCCCCACAAAGTGGTGCATATATCTGGAGTTTGTATGCAGTGGTCATGGGTAAGCCCATAATCTGTTCTCTCTTTCTGTCTCTCTCTCTCTTTCTCTTTCTATAAACAAACAAATAAATGAAACTTTCCCCAGAAGCCTTTAACAAACCTTTCCTCACCTCTCAATGGTTACATGCCCATTCATAAGCATCCTCTATTCTCAATGACTTTGATGGGTCCTGAATTTGTCAAAAGGGATGGGATTACCAAGACTGATTAAATATAACTGCAAGAGGGAAGAGTGGCTGCTAAGGAGTCAACCACAGTATCAAGAGTATTTCCTTCACAGGGTTTTCATCCTTCATTCATCTCTGTTGCCTACATGACTGAATAGCACCAATAAAATACTGTTTTCTTCAGTTCGTATCTGATTCAAGGCCTCTATTGAGAACTCTTGGCAATAAAACTTCATTTGTCATTCTCTAAGTGTGTAGCTAGTTTCTGACAGGTTAGCTAATTATGGTTGGAGTTCTATCATTAAAGTGACTGTTAAAGAATTTTTTTCAATAGCCTACCAAATATTTTACCTTATGGACTCTATTGTCCACCCTTTGTGCAAATGTTGGTGTCCTCAGTTAACTCTGAGAAGCTGCCAAGCCAATGCCAAGCTTCCTTTTCATCTGCTCTGGGCATCTCAGTAGGCAAGCTTTTTGATCATTGCACATTTTATGGATTAAAAAAATGGAAATGTTAATCTCATTAATTTCTTGATCAGTAGAGTCATTTTTCTTTAAGTAGTTTTTTTTTGTGAAGGTTCCCTCCATATAGTATTTTCTGAGTCCTTGTACATCTATGCATATCTCTTGTCTGAATGACAAATCTGAAATTTCTACATTTACTTTACCATTTTGTAATTTTATCATTAAAAAGAGCTCATGAGACTAGACTGATTTTTCATCTTTGTACAAAGCTTGATGTTGATCTGCATCCTTGAAAACTTGGGTTATTCTTTTTTGCCATTTAAGCCTTTTCCTAGAACTTAGTTTTGTGTGTGTGTGTTTGTCTGTGTGTGTATGTGTGTATGTGTGTGTGTGTCTAGTTTACCTTTGGTCAGAGAACTGAGTTTTCTCTTACAGCTTTATTATTGCCACTGTCCATTAGTTTTAGTCTGTTCTTAAAGCACTAAAGTCATGGCATTGTTCCTTGGCTTATTCTCCGTGCCTGGCATTTTATGTCTTATATCTTGTCCACTTCTCTCTCACTCATATTTAGAATGGAGACATCATTCTTGTACATCTTAAAATTTATTTAGGGCTGGAGAGATGGCTTAGCGGTTAAGCACTTGCCTGTGAAGCCTAAGGACCCCAGTTCAAGGCTCGGTTCCCCAGGTCCCACGTTAGCCAGATGCACAAGGGGGCGTACGCATCTGGAGTTCGTTTGCAGAGGCTGGAAGCCCTGGTGTGCCCATTCTCTCTGTCTCCCTCTATCTGTCTTTCTCTCTGTGTCTGTTGCTCTCAAATAAATAAATAAATAATTTAAAAATAAAAATAAAAGAATAAAAAAAATTATTTAAGCACAGTATGCTTTTGTTATATATCCATATATTTTATGACTATAACATTTAAAATTGTTCTCCTCTTAGTAAAACGCTTAACAAGTACACATGTAATATATTTGCAAGGGCATTTCATTGTTCATAGCTACATACAATTTTGGACCAAACAGGCCGACTTTACCAAACCCTTGCTTGTGACAGTCTCAGCACATTGCTTATACAAACATGTCTATACCAGGCCAAGGTGGGTGACATGTGTTTAACTTTACACATTGTACCAATTATGAGCTTACTTTCAAAAAGATTGAATAATTAAACATTAGATAGCCACAGAACTCTTTCATACAATCATTCTCTGCTTTTAACTGCCAGTATCAACATTTATACATTAAAAAATGGGATTCATGAATCATTTACTAGGTAATTGTGGGTAAATTGGCTGGAACAGTTGTGTGGAAACCACACCCGGTTGAACCTTCATGTATTTATAGTGAGAACAACAAATGTTTCAAAGGTGGTTTGAAACAGCCTTGGTTGCTCATCAGAACCATCTGGGGATGCACGCATGAGCCCACACATTCTGAGCTTTCTGGACACACAGCCCATTTAATATACCCTGACTGCTTAAACACTTCAAACATCTGGACATACTTTGATGCAGCATTTGTATTTCCAGAAATTCTTCATCTAGAATTTTTTTTGCACAGTATGCACAAAGATTCATTTTCAAAGTACTTGTTTATGCATCAAACAAATAAGTATTAGGTCCAAATTCAGCAGTGAACTGTTTGTCCTTAGGGACGTTAACATGATGTGTTAAACTTCACATTTCTGTGACAAGATAACTGTCAAAAAATAGTTAAGGGCAGAAAGATATATTTTAGCAGAGGGTTTAGTGGAATAGGTAACACCATGGTATACTCTTTCTCTCTCCCTTCATCTTTCCCTCCCTAGTGATTAGGAATGCTGAGCATGTTTTCATAAGCGTATTGGCCATTTGTCTATCTTCTTTGAAGAAATAGATTTTGTTGTTGTTGAGCTGTATGAGTAATTTATTTATAGTTCTATCATACTACAGTTCTAACATGTCACTGTATGCTATACAATTAAAGTTTCATTTTCTGTATAGTTTCTTGGTTGAATATTTCCTTTATCAATGGAAAATACAAATAATTCGCATTCTATAAGCTCTGTTTATCTTAGAATTCTACTTTATCTGATATTTGCTGCTGTTAACATTTGCAAAATTCATTTTAAAATGTTTAAAATATTTCTTCAAAAAATTTTAATTAAAAACATGTTTCTTAACTTTAAAAAATACTTACTTGCATGCATGTGTGTGTTAAGGCATCCTGCCACTGCACATGAACACCAGATGCCTGTGCTACCTTTTGGGCCTGGCTTATGTGGGTGCTGGGCAATTGAGCCCTGACTAGTGGGCTTTGCAAACAAGTGCCCCCAACTGCTAAGCCAGTTCACCAGCTCCCTTTTTAAACTTCTTACTAACAGTTTTCATAACCCATGGACATAATGTATTTTGATCATAATCGCCTCTTTTTACTTTTTTTTGTCCCCTCTACCCATTCCCCTTCCACTGAACCCCCCTTTTTTTTAAATTTGCCCTTTTCTACTTTTTTTTGAGGCAAGCCCAACAGACTGGCCTTTTTTTATAATGGGAGAGGTAAGGAGAGAGAGAGAGAATTGGCACACTAGGGCCTTCAGCCATTGCAATTGAACTACAGATGTGTGAACCCCTTATGCACATGTGCAACATTTCACACTTGGATCTGTGTGTCTGGCTTACATGGGACCTGGAGAGTTGAACATGAGTCCTTAGGCTTTACAGGCAAGTGCCTTAATAGCTAAGCCATCTCTCCAGCCCCCGTTTTCTATTTTGATGTCTCTTTTTTGCCCTCTTCTGTCATCCATGATCATGATGAAATGCTGGTAAGCCCAATATTGTGCAGGCAACAACTACTGTGAGGTCGTGAATGAAATTGCCACTTTGTGTCTGGCAAACAGTGTTCCAAAGCACTCCTCTCAATCCTCGGGCTCTTTCATTCTTTCTGTTTCCTGGGCCTGGTAGGGCCTGATTGATATGCCTCATTTAGTGCTAAACACCCAACAATCACTTATTTCAGGACTTTGTTCTTAGACTCCCTAGTTACCATCACCATCTCAAAAAACAAGCTTCTCTACCAAAGGTGAAAAGACTAATCAATGAGCATGAACATAAATACTTAGAGGAATATGTGATATATCCATTTAGCCAAACAATCATAGTAGCTTCCACCTTAGAGCTTATGACCTTTCTCAGCCATCAGCTTTGGACCAGTACCAGTCATGAATTCCCTCCTGTGGATGAGGCCTCAAATCCAAGCAGAGAGTAGTTGGTCACACCCACAGCAGTCATCCCAGTGACCATTATTGCACCAGTGGGTATTCCTTGCCTAGCTTGCCAGTTGTGCAGCTCATAGAGGCCAGTGCTAGTTAAGGCTGTTAATGAATTTTCTCTCCCAAGAGCCTTCAGAGTATGTTCCAGCACTGTGACAACTAGCCAGCAGGAAGAAGGCTTTCAGCTCAGATCCAGCTTTTTTTGTTTTAATTGTACTTTTTGATTAAAAAAAGGGAAGTAGGCTTCCATTTTTTAGAAAGTCTTTAGATTTTAGCCCTTCACCCACCTCTTCCTCTCCTCCATCTTCTTCTCCTGATGCCATTTGAATTTTTTTCACCTCACTGTTCTAATCCTCTACTTGCATGTCTACTGTTCCCTCCCCTCAATCCTTTTCCACCACTTTCTTTTATAGCCCTTTTCTAGCTCCCTGGCCTCTATTGGTTCTTATCCAGCTTACATATAAATTTAAAAATGTGAAGCTGGGGTTCACATATGAGAGTGAACAGGCTGGCCTTGAACTTCCATCCTCCTGCTTTGGCCTCCAGAGTGTAGGAATAGAGGTGTGCACCACAACATTTATTTTCAACTATTTTTTCTTCTCAGAGTTCATAGAACCTTTCTATTGTTTTCTCACAATTAGAATTTCCATTAACAAATCTCCTATCAATCTGATTACTTTACTTTTTTTTTTCTTGGTTTTTCATGATAGGGTCTTACTCTAGCTCATGCTGACTTGGAATTCACTATGTAGTCTCAGGGTGGCCTTGAACTCACAGTGATCCTCCTACCTCTGCCTCCTAAGTGCTGGGGTTAAAGGCATGTACCACCACACCCAGCTTCCTGATTACATTTTTTTTAAGAATTTTTTTTCATTTATTTATTTGAGAGAGAGAAAGAGGGGGGAGAAAGAGAGAATGGGCATGCCAGGGTCTCCAGCCACTGCAAACGAACTCCAGATGTGTGTGCCCCCTTGTGTATCTGGCTAAGGTGGGTCCTGGGAAATCAAGCCTCAAACTGGGGACCTTAGGCTTTACAGGCAAGCACTTAAACACTAAGCCATCTCTCCATCTCCCTGATTACATTTTTTATATGATTTTAAAAAATATTTCATTTTTATTTATTTAACAGATAAAGAGGGGGAGAGAGAGAGAGAGAGAATGGGCACACAAAGGCCTCTAGTTACTGCAAACTAACTCCAGACACTTGTGCCCTCTTGCGCATCTGGCTAACATGGGTCCTGGGGAATCAAACCTGGATCCTTTGGCTTTGTAGGCAAATGCCTTAACTGCTAAGCCATCTCTGCAGCCCATGATTTATTTTTCATTCTGGAAATGGTTTATCTCTGTGGCTTTATAATTTTACTATTATATTTCTAGGTGCTGTTTCTGCAATTCTCTTGCCTGTCTCTTAAATATAAGAAGCCAATATTTTCATTTAACTTTTTATATGATTTTATTATTGATATTTTATTCCACCCCACTCTCTATTTTCTGTAAATTCTCTGATTACTTGTCAGAAAGATTGTGGATGTGGACTTCTGAGCCTATCACTTATGTCTCTCATATAACAGGCTTTCCATAGCACTGTAAGCTGCAAGCTGAACAATGAGAGCTTCTTGAAAGTTATTATATAAAGTGCATGCACACAAGGTGGCGTATGGATCTGGAGTTCAATGACAGTTTCTGGATGCCCTGGCATGCTACTTCTCTTTCTCTTCCTCTCTCTTGCATAAGAAAAAAAAAAACACACCAGAGGGGGAGAGGGAAAGTCAAGGAATATTATATTTCTGTAAATGAAGAAAAAAACATATACACATATTCATTCATTAACTTATTTTTGTTTGATATAGGAGAACAGAATGAACAATAAGGAAAAGAATCAGGAGACAGCAAGCACAAGTATTAATTTGATGATAAACTGAAAAATAACTTAAATGTAACCAATATTTGAAGAAATGTAATTAAGTCATTATATGTGTACTTGCTATCACTTCTTAGAATTTGAGAGGAGTAGAAGGGTTAGAAAGATAACATTCTTATTTTAGAAGATAATTCTGAAAAGGATAAGTCAATTGTTATATGCAGAAAATATATTGGGAAATATTATAAAAGTTTTCATTTTAAAATCCCAGACAAAAGGCATTGATTAGTCATCATCCAAGATGAGCATGCAATACACTAAAGAATTATGATTAATAGTTCATTGTCAATTTGAGCGGCCACAGGAATGATTTACACTTTAAATACCTGTCTCCTACAGATCTAGATAAAGTGATGTGGGAGACTTAATAACCTCAAGGAGCTATAACACTGGGGAGAAGCTTCTGAGAAACTTGTCAGTCCTGTGTAACTTGATAAGGAGAGAATAAACGTCATGGGATTTAAGTTAGAGATATGAAGGTCCTTTTCCTGGGATTTTATAGGTGTGGAATGCTGGGATAAGCAGCCCTAAGGGAATCACAGAAGTTCAGTCTTTGGAACATGATGAGACCATGGGAAGCTTGTCTACCTGAATAATTTAAATGCCAAGGAAAGATAAACAAGGACAGTACTGCTGAGGGTTAAGTTCTAGATATAAAGCTTCACTTTTAAAATATCTTATTATTTATGTATTTATTTATTTGAGGGAGGGAGAGAGAAGAAGTAGATAGGGAGATAGAGAAAGAGGATAGGTACACCAGTATCTGTAGCCTCTGTCAACAAACTCCTGAACATATGCCACCTGGTGCATCTGGCTTATGTGAGTCCTGGGGAATCAAATCTGGGTCCTTAGGTTTTGCAGGCAAGCGCCTTAACTGCTGGGCCATCCCTCCCACCCTTGAAGCTCCACTTGATAATGTACATGACAGAATAGTTCTGAAAGCTTGCATTGCAGAGGTTGCAAGGGGCAAGATGTCCAGCACACAGGACTTGGGGATAAGTGAAAGGCAAGAATGGTAGCCAAGCACATCTGTAGCACTCACCAGAGGCCAGTCAATTTCTAAATTATTTCATGTGTTAACAATGGGATGGAAACAAAAAGCACGTAAGATGATGTGTTCTCAGTTTATGTGGGGTGGCGGGGAGGGGCCGGGGAGAAGGTCTGAGATCTCATTTAAAGGTCCAGCTTTTGTTCTCATGTATTCTGTTGAGTGATTAGAAGTCATCTTTGTACAAAGAAAATAATAGCTGTGAAGCCTTCAGAGGAAAGTGAGATGTTTCCAGGAATCTGTTGTATCAGCATGATGCCACTGATTGTCCTGTGCCTGAGTTCACTCAGTCCTCACAATAAGCCCAGTAGGTGAGTGTTGATTTCACCAGTGAGAGCAAATAACAAGTTATTTTCCTGAGCTATTCAGAAAACCAAGCTTTTATGACTCTAAATTTTATATTATTTTCCTATTATTTGAATGTTCCTTTATATGACAACAGCATATTGGTAACTAACAAAAGCCAAGTGGGAAACAGTGGTGGTTATAAAATTATACCTTGTTAATACATGTTTTTTGGTTATAGTTATCTATTGCTAAGTGGAAAACATTTTATAGGTACAAAACAATCTTTTAAAAATATTATTTATTTAGGGGCTAGAGAGATTGCTTAGTGGTTAAGGTGCTTACCTGCAAAGCCTAAGGACCCAAGTCCAATACCCTAGCACCCATGTAAGGCAAATGCACCAGCAGTGGCTAGAGGCCCTGCACACCCATTCTCTCTCTGTCTTTCTCTGTTTCTCTCTGTCTCTCCTAAATAAATGACTAAAATATTAAAATTTATTTATGGATTTGCAAACAGAGAGAGAGGGGAGACAAAGAGAGTAAGTAAGAGAGAGAGAGAGACAGAGAGAGAGAGAGATTATGAATGCATCAGGGCCAGACACATGCACTACTTTGTGTATCTGGCTGTACATGGGTGCTTGGGAATTGAACCTGGGCCGTTAGGTTTTGTAAACAAGCACCTTTAACAACGGAGCTATCTCCCCATGCCACAAACATCAAATTTGATATATCCATTGATTCCTCTCGCCAGGCACTAGGTAGTGAATGCTGGGGGTTGCTTCTCTGGTTTGCAATGTCTGGGATTTAACCTATTTGAGTGGTTGAGAATTATAAGATCAGCTGGGCCTGGAATGATCTGGAGCCTTTCCTTTAGGTTCTTGGGTGCTTGATCTAGGAGAACAAATAGGGCCAGCTCAACTGACAGTGTTAAGCAAAGGACCTCACTGCAGGGCTTGGGTCTTTCCTGGCATGGGGCTGGGTTCCAAGAGGGAGCTCCAGGGGTACCAGCTGGAAAGTCAGTGTTCCAAGAAAGCCAAAGCCAAATGAACACTGTATGGCCTTATTTTATTGGCTACTAGTTTGTCACAAAAGCCAGGCCAGAGTCAAAAGAAGGTGATAAGATTTCATTTCTTTTTAGGCAGTGGCCAAGGCACATGAAGAAGAACAGATGGAGTGGGAGGAATTCTTCCACCATCTCCAGACAGAATTATTTTCTTCACACATGGGCAGTGACAAAGGAGAACAGAAGTTTAAACTGATGCTTAGAAGGATTGCAGTGTGTGTGTGTGTTTTCTCTTATATTTTTTATTTTTTTTGTACAAGCACTATGTAATCTCAGGGTGGCCTTGAACTCATGGAAATCCCCCTACCACTGCCTCCTGAGTGCTGGGATTAAAGGTGTGTGCCACCATGTTCAGGTTTGTACAAATACTTTCTAAGAGAAATAGTCATCTCAAAGTCCCCCTTTTTTTTTTTTTTTGTCAGTTTTGGAGGTTAAACGAATGGAAGTCCTCTTGGGTGCTAGGTAGCTGCTCTACCGCTCACCTACTGAATTTAGAAGGAAAAGGTGAATGAGGGTGGCCTAGCTAGCATTAAGGGTTTTTACCATGACGTATCAGAAGTGGTTTAAATTATGGCTCAGAGAATTCAGTGAAGATTAAGAGAGGACTCTGTGGACTAAAATGTGTTAGAAACTCCTTGCTTTCCTGTAGGAGGATTATGAAATTCCCTTCTCCCAGCCTCAGCCTCCCTTGATGGTGTGCACAGTATTATCTACAGAGTCAAGATAACCTCCTAGTGGGAAGGCAGCCCTTGGTTTTCCACCCAGGGTGCCTGCTCCTTAGCTGCTGCAGTGCTGCATCTACTCCTCCATATCAGGGAGGTTCTGACCTCAGATAGAGACTGTGCTTTGAGTCCAGAATATTCCTGAACCTTGTCATAAGAATGGTTTTGTAGTGTAAGCAAAAGGATCCCCTCTGTCTGTCTAGATATCCCCCAGCTATCAGCTTAGGTGTTGAAGGGTCTATTTTGTGTAGATTTCTGCTGCCATTTTATAACAATCCGATGTGAATATGAAATTAAATGCACAGCTTAAAATATGCATGGTGAGTAGAACTTTGGACTGAGTTTAGTGGTCGTACTTTGGGTATTACTGAGCTGGAAATGAAGGGAACAGCTTTCAATGAAAACTCTATGCTCCACAGAAATCAGCCCACACACATACTTTATTTAGCTGAGATAGTAACAGAGAGTAATAGAATAACCCTTTTGGCTGTTGCTCTAAATATGATCTGTAAAAATCCCAGTTGCAAGTTTACTTCCATTAAATTCTATTTATTTAGACACAAGGTAAATTACTATTGTTTACTATTTCTAGGAGAACACTACATAATAAATCTAGGCATCTAGCTACATGTGGTTCTTTTTATTGAAAGTGACTATTTTTCCAGTTAGGATGAATATAATTTACCTGCAATTTAAAAGTAATATTTTATTTTTTATTGATTTATAAAAGCAATTTTTAAGACATCAAATTGTAAGTTTCAATAGGTATGATTTGAGATTTTCAGGAGTATAAAATACACAGGATAAACTGTCATTATGATATGCTGTTGCCTACACTTTCTTCATACCCACCCATGTTTCTGCCATCCATCTCTACCCGAGGAAAGCAGTTTAATCCTCAAGAAAATAGATGAATTATAAGGCACAAGAACCTGTCCTTTAGGACTGTTAATCACCAGCTTTAGATGCTGGGGAAGAGGTCTTTCATTTTCCCAGACTGTGTCAGTTCTCAAGCTCAAGTTGGACAAAGGCATGTAAAGATTTCACCCAGTTCTAGAGACAGTAGTTGAAAGACTTTACAGTCTGTGGTGACTTCTCCAGTCCAGAAATCTCAGGAAAACTGAAACGGGGAGAAAAGAGGATGTGGAACTGTTTTGTCCCCAGGTCTGGAGACAAGGATGGCTTGCTCTGCTGCTTTCTATACAGCCTTGGGATTCTGGTACTGTCCTCCTAAAGATGGCAGTGCAATCATGGCATGGTACAGATGTCACAGCAGCCACCAGAAGCACATACACACTAATGAACCCACTTATGGAAATGCCATACCCAATGACACTTTATATTTTGTTCATACACTATTTTAAAAATAAAGGTTCTGTTTTTATGATTCACTCATATACACTTAAAGTGACTTAAATCATTTGAAAATACTCAAGCCCTTATTTTGAGGGTTAAGACAACTGCTTCCTTTGTTTGGTAAGACTAATCAACTAATTCATCTGGTGTTTATTTTTTTCCAAATGTTCTTTCACATAAATGGATAAAACAATAAGAATGAGACTGATGAAAAATATTAAACTGTAGTAATTAGCCAACATTTTTAGAGTACTGGCTATATACCAGGCACTGTGTATATATGTCTCCTTATATACTAGCTGCCTTACCAGTAACCACAAATCTACGAGGTAGATGCTTATATAATCATACCATTTTCCAGGTGAATACCTGAGGCTTATAAAAGTTAAGTAAGTTGCTTTAGATCACAAGTTAATAAGTGGCATAACTATTCTAGAACCAGTTCTAGCTGACTCTCAAAGCTATCCTGGTAACTGCCTTTCTGTTCATGGACTTTTGAAGAATGATAAGTGAACACACTGTCATGCTGATGCAGCCAATTCAGAGATTGCTTGGTTCCAGTGATTGACGAAAACAGTTAGCTCAAGCAAATTCTTAACCATCCAAAACTCCAACTCAAGGAATGCTGAAGTGATGCCAAGAGGAAGACATTAATTTGACAAATGAGGAATGTACACTGTTACCCTTGGGCAAAGATGCTTTCAGAATAAACTTCCCTACTTCACTACTGTTTTGTAAATCTCAAACTTTTGTATCCCAAGATTGAAATAAAACCTCAGCTGGGAATTACAGACCCAGACAGGGACTAGAACAACAGTCACAACCAATTTAAGCCTTCTGTTAATTCAGCACAAGATATATGACCAGGGTGGGAAATCCACAATAGACTCTACAATTCATAATAATAATGCTGCCTAAAACAGTGTGCGATTAAAAGATAATGCTTGCCAAATACTGATTTCTCCAGAGGTTAGTAATAACAATTACTATTTCCTGAGTATTTACTGTGATCCAGGCACCTTGAGCTGTATGTATTATAGGCTTAATACTCCACTAACCCTATGAGCACAGGACCACTGTTATTATCTTTTTCTAGTGGATAATATTTAGGCTTAGGGTAGTCAAGAACTTGTACACGGTCACATGGTGGGTGAAAGCCAGACCTGTATGATGCTAAGGATAGGGGTCACAGCGTGATTGTTCCTGATTCTGATATGTAAAGAGGGCATTCAAGAGGAAAAGGGACAGAAACCTAATGTCAGAAAGAATTGGCTACTTCTTCATTTTTCTGTGTTTATAGAGATATATCTCTTTCAAGAGCAGCTGTTCAGTTGATAGCATTAGGTCTGTCTCTGATTTCTCCTTGTTGGTCAGTGACTTCTTAGATTGTTTTCCCCCACCTCAAAGCTTCTTCTCTTCATTCTACATCCTCACCTAAACTCTAGCCCCACTGTCACTTCCTTGCCACCTTCATTTCCACAAAACCCGTCATCTAAGACTCCATCTCTGGGAGGATCCAGCCAGTTTTGTTCTCTAAACTAAATTAAGCTGCCTCTTAATAGCTGTGAGAGACTCCCCAGAAGAGTGGTGGACCCCACACCTCAGTGCTCAAGGAGGACCTCAACAGTGGCTCACACCTCTAGCCAGGCACTTCTCCAAGTCTCTCAGTTTTCTACTCCACATCTGCCACACTCAGGCTGAGGAAAATACCTCCGACTGCTTTACTGGGAAGTAAGTCACCAAACTCCCAACATTCTACTCTATAGATACAGCTATATCCAAGTGGAGACTTTTTCATCTCATCCCCTGAGTGTTCCTTTGTGGACTCATCTTTCATGAGAAGAAACAGAACTTCCATGAGGAAATGTTCTGGATAAACAACAAAAAATTTTTGCCTGGTTTTGAAGGAGGTTATGCCAGAGTCAAGAGTCCAGTGATAGGCTAAGGGACACGGGGCAGAATTCATTAGATCCAAAGGAATAAAGATGATAAAAGAACAGAGGAGAGATGAGCAGAAGAGGAGGTTGGGAAAGGGCAGAGTTAAAGAAGCTTATTAAAGAACAGAAGGTGCGCAGTGTTAAGTGCTGTGTATGAGAGTCAATGTAATAATTGAAACTCAACTGTTAGATTTCACAGTAGCATCAATAGATACATTTGCTCAAACATATTCATTTGAGGGACAGCAACATGAAATGAGATTGCTATGGGTTAAAATTATGAGTACCATGGGAACACTATGGAAACCTCCAGAAGTAGTAGAACACACTCTGATTAGCACAGTGCCCAGGCCTCTGTCATACTACGCTTGGTCTGTATCCACTTCAAATCTGTGTGGTTTACCAAATTCCATGCGGCAGGATCACAGCATCTTTGAAGTTGTTTGATGGTAGATAGAGAAAATATAAGGCAGAAGCTAAAGATAAATGTAAGGTTAGATAGAGGTTATTTTTATTTTCTGTGATAGAAAAGATCCACATATCATTTAAGTTCTACCAAATGATATGGCTAAGTTGTCTATAAGACAAAGCTTTTGCCCTCATGGAGTAAAAGTCCATCATGAACAACAGACATTAAACAAATAATGATAGGTAATAGATCATTTATGAAGTATCAGGTGCTTTGAGAATATAATAAAAGGGTTGTTTGAGGAGGAATAAAGAGACTGATTAGATAAAATGAATATGAAGAGAACATTCAGGCAGAGTGTAAGAGATGCTCAAATTCCCTGAGAGAAGTGAGGGTATGTGTGGTGGTTTGAGTCAGATGTTGCCCATAAACTCATGTGTTCTGAGTGCTAGGTCTCCAGCTGGTGGCAATTTGATAATTGGAACCTTGCTGGAGGGAGGGAGCTGTTGGAGGTGGGACTATGGATATTATAGCCAGCTTCCTTGCAAATGTTTGACACACTCTCCTGCTGTTGTCCACTTGATGTAGGCCAGGATATGATGTCAAGCCTCTGCTCATGCCACAGTTTTCCCTGCCATTCCACTTGAATCTGTAAGCCAAAATAAATTCTTTGCTCCTATAAACTGCTTTTGGTCAGGTGCTTTGTGTCCGTGATGAGAAGGTAATTGCAACAGTATGGTACTCATTTAGAACTGAGAAGAAATAGAGTGTTGTATCCATTACTTTCTTTTACTAGGACAACACTCGACCGAAAAGCTTTGGAAAGGAAAGAGTTTATTTCAGCTTATAGTAGCAGAGGGCCCCTCCTGTGAAGGAAAGCATGGTAGGAACAGGAATCTGGTGTCACATGGTCATGCCAGCAGGGAGAAAATAGAAAGAGAACAGCAAATGGGGCCAGATTAAAATTCTCAAGGCCTGCCTTCAGTGACACCATTCTCCCAGCAAGGCTCCATCTCCTAAAGGTTCCACAACTTTCCAACAATTGGTAATTAAGTATTCAAACCCATGAGTGGGGGGGGGGGGCATTTTACCTTCAGGTACAAGTAGAGCCCAGAGTGAAGGTATGGGCAGCAGTGGAGATGAAGATGCAATCACTGGGGAACATGGCTCCAGGCTATACAGAAGGAGAACACACTTAAAAGGAGGCTAGAAATACAGGAGAAAGGATAATTGCTACAGGAGGTTCCTGCTGAAATCAGGAGGAAATGGAACTCCAACTCCCTTCAGGCAGCTCCACCTGGTGCTCCAGAGCTGATTTTAGCATATCAAGTTAGAAATCACCCCTCCCTGTTACAGGGCCCAATTTTCCTGAGACTTCCTCCCTGAATCCCTGTCTTCAGCTCTTTACCCTATGCTCTCTCCCTCTTGATGGAGGGATGACCTCTTCCTGAGATGCCCAGTTTAGAAAGTCATAACTAACCTCTTAATAACACTCATCTGTTCCCTGTGATTAGCCACCCAATCTCGACAAGTTTACAGTCCCTTCCCCTCTCTGTCCCAGAGACACTGCCCTAGTTCCCTCTGTTTCCCTTGCTTGGACCATTGCAAGAGCGTCCCCACACTTCTTCCTGTCTCCGATCCACAGAAGTCACACTTGCCAGTGTCTTTAATCTTCAGATACATGGATGTGAGTCCTCTCCATTACAGAAAAGAAAAGCCTTTGATCCTTTCCACACTGTCTGAGGGTATAAAATCCAGACTCCTTTGCTTAGCACACATACCTTTAGGCATCTGGAACCTTTCAAGATTATCTCTTGCTTTGCCACATCTGACATATTTGAGGGCTGCTTGGTATCTTGCCACTTACGCACAGTCAGGCTCTTCACTACATCCGTACGCTAATTCCAGCTCACTCCCAAGGTAGCATTACCTCCTTCCAAAAGCCTCAGCACTTCCCTCCCCTGGGGGATGTGTCCCCTCCATGCTGTCATGCTTCTGTGTGGTATAAGCTCCTCTCATAGCACTTGGAAAACACCATCAAAACTGTGGGTCTGTTCCCTAATGCTGTTCTTGAATTTTGGACTCAGAAACAACTGAAATTTATTAATTTTCAAATTTCCCAAATCAAACATAGTGGCTAACATCTAGGCAACTAATCATTGTACATGAAGAATAGGATCTTTTTCTCTGTCAGTTATCTGACAGTAAGGACCACTTGTATGATTTTTGTAAGGGTGCCCCAACCTCACATGGAGCTACTTTGAGATTTTGAGGCACAAGGCAGATTATTCAGGAATTATACTTTATGCTTGAAGTGTAATTGCATTATTTCAGAAAACATCTGAGACTGTTTTTCAGTCACCTATTCAAATTTGATGCATTAGTTTGCTATCATGGCCCTTGTGACATACTTCAAAGGAGACATAAAATAGCTTGTAAAGATAACACAAAATTTCAGATGATAATTTTGATTTTTTTTCCCTACCAGCTAAGCACCTTACTATGTACAGGTAGCCATGGTGTTGTGGTTTGAATGTGAAATGTCCTTCATAGGCACATGTCATTGGCTGCTTGGTCCCAAGCAGATGATGCTGTTTTGGAAGATTGTAGAACCTCACTAGAAGAAGTGAGTCATTAGGGGCAGGAGTTTAGGCTTCATGGTCTGGTTCTATTTCCTGTTCTCTGTCTGTTTCCTGACTCTAGACACACTGTGACCAGCAACCTCATGTTTCTACCACCATGCCTTCTCTGCCTTGAAAGACTATCCTTCTTAAACTATAAGCCTATTTGGTCATAGCAACAAAAAATTATACTAGCCTGCATGACCTCAGTAAATAAATAAATAACATTTCCGATTGTCTTTCAGTTCGAGTTGGTCATATGATCATGTTCTAAATAACAAAAATAAGTATAAATTGTAGGTACATTTTCCACGACTATTCCATCTTTTCATTCATGAACAATTCACTGCAGAAGTAGGATAGAGTGTGGACAGCAAGAGACATAGTCACAGGGAACACTCTCTTTCTCTCCTATGTTGTGATTACACAAAATAAAACTATTTGTTTGGGCACCAGTTGGAGAGCTTTTCATGCTCTAGCCAAACCTATTTCCTACAGATAGAATTATTAGGAGAATCTGTCAAGAAATAAGTAACAGGAAAACAAGGGAAGGAACATAAAATAGGGCTAAAAATGCATCTATACAAAAGATATATAGATCACAAACAGCTATATATGTTGTATAGACAGGTCAGACATTTGTTTCTAAGATGTCTAAAAGATAATAGGAGAGGGGAAATGTGGTAAGTTATTGTCTATAAGAGAAAAACAAGCTTATAAGTCAAAAAAATGAATTTTGAAAGCAAAACAAGATAGAGCTTTCTTTCCAAGACTTCATATAAAATAGATCAGGTTATAACAAGCAATGTCCTAATAAGGGCAAGTGTCTCTAGTAGTTCTAATAACTGATGGTCTCATCCAAAGTACAATGAGGCAAAATCATTAGGATATTTAGATAAATAACTGGGTCATCCATCTTTTTAGGCAGTCTTCTTTAAGTATACTTCCTATAACTATTAGGTAAACCACATTAAAGATCTGATGAAAACTGCAGGCTCTTGAGAGAAATTGAACACACACACACACACACACACACACACACACACACACACACACAGCCTACCATTTCAAGGTACTATATGGATTTGAAGGGTTTGAAAACTAAGAATGCAACTTTAGTAGGGATCCTTGATATTTAGCATCAGTGAGGGCTTAGAATATGCTTGTGCTGTCATACAAAGTAGGGTAATCAACTTTAGTGGGTCATCCAGGGCCAAAGGGCCACCTGATTATATGAATTGTGCTGTAAAGTCTAGTCAACCCTAGATCCTAGTTTGGTATTATTGGAAGAAATGGAAGTTTTAAAAAGTGGAGTCTATGGAGGTTTTAGGTCATTGGAGGGTATGAATTCACAGGGGATTTGGGGACCCTGGCTCTTCCTCTCTCTCTTTGTCACTTCCTAGTCATGAAGAAAGTAGGTTTTGCTCTGCCATGTATTTTTGGCACAGTGTGCTGTCTCACCACAGGCCCAAATGCAACTTTGCTGAAATCTCCAAAACTAAACCCAAACAAAACTTTTCATTTAGGAGTTGATCATCTCAGTCATTAACAATTTGTTCTTCTTAATACACTTGCTTTGGGAATCTTGGTGATGGAGTCACTGGTGGCTGCTCTAGGTGTCAGAGGAGGTCAGGGTGCAACCCCAAGCACTTCATGTAACGATTGCTGTGGAGGGATCTCCCAGGACAGCACCAAGATTCCAGAAATTCCTTTCTTACTATAAAATATATCTAAATTCTCCCTGATTTTATGTGGTGATTTTTTAATTCATTTTTTTATGGAAGAATCACATAACCTCTGGTTCCACAAAACCTAAAATTGTCCCTGTCTGAGATCCCCTAATTCTCTGTTTTCCCAGAGAAGTTGACATTTTACTACTTGCTAAGGAGAGACTGGTATAAGGTTTGTATTGAAAGGCTAACTAGAATCAGTTGGTCCATTATCAGGATGAATAATAGTGTTCTAAGGACATTATCAACATGATGCTGAAGTCCTTTGCTTTTCACGTCTTATCTCATGCTTCTCCTTGCATACTTCCAGATTACCAATGCTTCCTTTCAAAGGAATAAACCACTAAGTAAAATGAGCCATACTACTTTGAGGACACCAGGACTACAGGGTCAATGAATTTGGACATTTTAGCTATCTAAGAAAAGAAGGAAAAATGGGATCAGGTAAGGATTTAAAATATATATCTGGTGGCCAGACATGGTGGCACATGATTTTAATCCCAGCACTAGGGATGCTGAGGTAGGAGGATCACTGTGAATTCAAGGCCAACCTGAGACTACATAGTGAATTACAGGTCAGCCTGAGCTGGAGAGAGGCCCTACTTTGAAAACCCAAGAATATATATGTACATACAAGTATATATGTGTGTATATATAAGCATATTTATATGTGTGTATGTATGTGTGTGTGTAAACAAGTATATAGACACAATACACTCATACACATATATATGTAGTTGTGCACCAAATATGAAGAGTAAGATGATTTTGGGAAAAATTTCTTAGTTCTTTCACCTGAAAGTGGTGTCACTTCTCTGAATCTCAGCTCTATGTTTTCTAAAATTTTTTATATTTATTTAAAAGCAGAGAGAGACAGAGATAAACAGAGAGAGAATGGATCTGTCACTTTGTGCATCTGGTTTTATGTGGGTACTGGGGAGTCTAATCCAGGTCATTAGGCTTTGCAGGCAAGTGCCTTAGCTGCTGAGCTTTCTATCCAGCCCCCAGCTCTATGGTTTAAGTTTGGATTTGTAAGTACTTTTCTTCTTTAGGACTACCTTGTGTAGCATTTTGCTATTTGTTTTCCATTTTCTTTCTTTTTTTTTTTCTTCAGATAGGGTCTCATTCTAACAAGGCTGATGTGAAACTCCCAGATTGGCCTTGACCTCACAGAAATCCTCCTACCTCTGCTTCCTGGGTGCTAGGGTTAAAGGCGTGCACTACCCATGCCCTGCTTCCATTTTCCTTTTAGTCAAGGAACACATGAGTCAGTTTGTTCTTATTCCAATTTTGAGCCAAAATTATTAACATAAAATACATTCTATGTATCTCCATTTTACAAGAGCCTGTTCTGGAATATGATAAGAAAAGCTACTCTGGAAATATTTCTGGACAAATTAAAAGCAGGAAATACCAGAGATTTCATGTTCTGAAGTCTCAGGAGATTTATTGCCCTATTTAGCATTTTCAGCCTGAGCATGGAATATGTCTCTGTATATTTTGATGTGAATTCGAAGTAGACTGAGTTTGTAGAATTTTCGAATTTCATCCACCACTTAACATTTATTTGATTAGAAGTTATACTGAAGTAGGTAGAGTTAGGGTGACTGGACCCATGAAGGTATAGAAAGGGCAGGAAAGTTTTTCTTATCTCTTGCCTAGTTCTAAACAATTACTTTTTTCCACAGTCAGGACCCCTCCTGGGAGGGAGGTCTTTCATAGAATTTAAACACTGTGGTTGGTCAATTTAAGCTAATCTCTTCCTGAGACAGCCCATAGTACTAACCAAGCAGCAGGCCCTCTGGTTCACCTGGGCCAAAAGACACCACCCTAAGATTATAAATTCCTTCACAGGGGAGGGCAGGCTCCCTGGCTCGCTGACCACTTGGGAACTTCCAGCTGTGGGTGAGTTTTTCCCTCAGCTGGCCCTGAGCTAGCTTGGCTTTACTCTGCTCAGGCTCAGACCCAGCCCGGAGGGGCTCATCCTAGGTCCTGGGAGGAACCCCCCAACCCTTACTCTCCACATGGGTTCTTTAACTCCTCCAGTTCCCCACATGGCAGGACCTCCTTGAACTTTCTTTTCTCTTTTCTTTCCCTGCATTTTTCCCCAGATCCCTATCTGGTCACAGGGACTCCTGAGCTGCGTGTGGCCCACATGGGCTTTTGCGCTCTACTTGGTATACTTCTCTTCTACCCATTTTGTTTTTCCTTACCTCTCAGCCTTTGCCTTTCCACACTCCTTTGTAAAATCTGAATAACATGTGGTGTTTTAAAATCATTTTCTTGAATCTGGGATTGCCAATTCTTTGGTTATTTTACAGATATGAACTCAGGGCTTGGGGTTCCAGGATGCACTCTAGAACCCCAATTTCCCCATTACAATATGTCACCACTAATCATAAAAAATACAGGATCTCTTGAAGTATGGCTATGTGGATTCCTCTGTAGAACAAGGTTTAAAATGAACAAGTCAATAAGTAAATCAAATTGATCTAAAGATACACTGATCCAGACTGAAGTCTAAAAGTTATTTGCAGTTCATATTTTCATATGCTTTTCAGAATAGCAAGTGTATAGCATTGTTGGAGGAGTCTGGTGTGACTTTCTGGATTGACTTTCTTTGCTTCAGTGTCAAATTTAACAATGCATATGGCCCCAAAGCCACATCTCCCTTGTTTGCTAATCCTGACATAGCTGCCGCCACCACATGCTTACTGCCCCTTTAAAACCTCAGTCCTCATACTGTGAAGACAATGAAGCAAACAACTATGTTAAATAGGAAAATGTTTGCAAACACATGGGTAGTGGTGAAATACACTGTAAGAGTTATTTTTACGTAGGAACTTTTTTATAAATAATTCTGTTATTTAAGGTTTTATTGACACCCACTCCCTTAGGTTTGAGAGGTCCTCAGGTTCAACACTCTGGAATGAACACCGATTTGTGATAAATGTTTTTTGTTTGTTTGTTTGTTTGTTTTTCGAGGTAGGGTTTCACTCTAGCTCAGGTTCTCCTGGAATTCACTATGTAGTCTCAGGGTGGCCTCAAACTCATGTGATCTTCCTACCTCTACCTCCCAAGTGCTGGGATTAAAGGCATGCACCACCATGCCTGGCATATATGATAAATGTTTTAAAATATTAAAGCTAAAGGAAAAGCAAAGATCATTATTGTTTGTTTGTTTTTAATATAGAAAAATTTCCTCACTCACTTAAAGGACTGTTTTTTTCTTAATTTCCAGGATTATATACTTCCTATGTTTCAATATTAAAAAAAAAATTCCCTGTCCTATTGTTTGGGCTAGTACTTCTAGTACTACATTGAAGAGCACTGGTGAGAGTAGGCACCCCTGTCTTGTTCCCAATCTCAGCGGAAACTCCTTGAATTTATCCCCATTAAATATTATTTGGCATTTAGGAGCTTTATATATAGCCTTTATTATGTTGAGATATAAACCCCCCATGCCTATTCTTTCCAGTATTTTGATCATGAAGTGGTGGTATAATTTGTCAAAGGTCTTTTCTGCATCAATTGAGATGATCATGTGATTCTTATTATTAAGTTTATTCATGTGGTATATTATGTGGACTGATTTCCATATGTTAAACTAGCCCTGCTTCCCTAGGATGAAGGCTACTAGATCAAGGTGGATAATGCTTTCAGTTTGCAAAGATTTTGTTCAAGATCTTTGCATCAAAGCTCTTTAGGGATATATGCCCATAGTTTTCTTTCCTTATTGCATCTCTGTCTGGTTTTGGTATTAAGGTGATATTTGTTTTATAAAAGGAGTTGGAAAGGATTCTCTGGTCTCCAATTACACAAAACAGTTTGAGAAAAATTGGTTTCCATTCCTTAATGAAGGATTGATAGAAGTCAGCTGAGAAGCCATCTGGTCCTGGACTTTTCTTTTTGGAGAGGTTTTTGATTACCTTTTCAGTCTCCATGGATGTGAGAGGTTTGTTTAGGAGATTAATCTGCTCTGAGTTTAGTTTTGGTGGATGGTATGTGTCTAAGAATTCATCCATTTCTTCCAGATTATGCAATTGTGAGGAATAGAGGTTTTAGAAGTGTGCCCTAGTGATTCTTCCAATTTCATTCATGTCTGTTGTGATGTCTCCTTTTTCATTTCTGATCATGTTAATTTGAGACTTTTCTTTTTTTGCTTGATCAAATTGGCCAGGGGTTTGCCAATCTCATTTATTTTCTCAAAGAACCAGCTCTTTCTTTCATCGATTTTTAAAAACTGTTTGTTTTCTTTGTTTCCAATTCATTAATTTCTACTCTAATCTTGATGATTTCTTTCTATCTGAAGCTCTTTGGGTTGGATTCTTCTTGTTTTTCCAGTGCCTTTAGGTATGCAGTCAGGTTATTAATTTGGTATCTCTCTGTCTTTGCAATGAAGGCATTTAGGGCTCTGAGTTTTCCCCTTAGGACTCCCTTCATTGTGTCCCATAAGTATTGGTAGGTTGTGTTTTTATTATAATTCAATTCTAGAGTTTTATAATTTCTTTTTTGATTTCTTCCATGACCTATTCATTATTTAAAAGTGTGTTGTTTAGTCTCCAGGAGCTGGTGGAGCTCTTTATGTGTCTCTTGTTGCTACTTTCTAGCTTTAAAGCATTGTGATCTGGCATGATGCAGGGAGTTACTTCAATAGTCAAACAACTCACTACAAAAGTGGGGCAGAGAACTGAATAGGGAGTTCTCAGAGGAAGAATTACAAATGGCTAACACACACTTAGGAAAATGTTCAACATCTCTAATGTTAGGGAAATGCAAATTAAAACAACTATGAGATCTCACCTAACCCCAGTAAGGATAGCAAATATTAAAACATCAAATGAAAATAAGTATTGGTGAGGATGTGGAGAAATAGGAGCACTCATTCACTGTTGGTGGGAATGTAAGTTGGTACAACTATAGCAATCAACATGGAGACTCCTGAAAAGGATAAATATAGAGTTACCAGGAGACCCTGTTATTCCCTTACTGGGCATTTACCCTAAAAGCTCCACATCTCAGTTCAGAGATATTTGCTCAACCATGTTTGTAGCTGCTCAATTCATAGTAGCTAAAAACTGGAATCAACCCAAGTGCCCATCATTGGATGAATAGATAACCATAATTTGGTATATCTACATGATGGAATTCTACTCAGCAGTAAGAAAAAAATGATGCAATGAAATGTGTAGAGAAATGGTTGAAATTGGAACAGATCATTCTAAGCAAACTCACACATTCACAGAAAGACAATCATCTCATGGTCTCACTCACCTGTGGTTCCTAACTTGGATCAGCCTGAGTTGATGACACACCTGAATGGCATCTCAAGGCTTGGATGATAGAGAGGGTAGGGATTGGGGGAAGGAGAAAAATAGGGGTGGACACAAAACTGAACTCATATTGAACTGCTACCATAGAATCCTATATCCTGGAAGTTAGACTAAAAAGTGGAACCCTCAAGAGGATCTTAGGGGAGCATCTGAATCAAAGGGCCCTAGAGAGAGTGAGATGAAGCCTAACCTAAACTTTCCCTGTTTATCTTTCTTCTCTGTATTTTTCTTTATCTTTTCCTTGGCACTGCCCTCTGTTCCAGGATGTAGTTTACATCCACAATGAGCTGTTGGTCAGAGAGACCTATTAAATCTCCCAAAACAAACAAGACAGACTTTTGTTTGATTACCCACCACAGGTTATTGGTAAGACTCTGCTGCTGAAGATACCACATGCTCTTGGTATAGACCATGGAGAGACCTGATTGAAATTCAGAAGAGGACCAGTTCCTAGACAATTAGCCCATTTCGTGCTGGAAGGTATGACATGAGCTACAGGGGGAAAGTGGCCAACATCTGTCCAAGCAACTCAAAGTCTAAGCCACTCAGAAGCAAAGAACCTGATGCGATGCTCACATAAGTACAATAATGGCACACAGCCATGGTGGGTATGGTAGTTTGAATAGATGGCCCCCAATATGTTCAGTGTCTTATTAGTTTTTGTTTGCATCTGCAGCCACCTGGCTGGAGGTAGTGTCGCTTGGTGGATCTTAGGGTCCAGCCCTAACCTAGGGTCCAGGTATGGTGGTGGGTTTGAGATTCCAATCTAAAGGTATGCAATGTGTGCTTAGCTGGAGTTCCTAAAGTATGCTGTGCTATGTGGTTATTTTGGGGTTTGTGGCTTCTCTCTCTTTGCATAGACCTGCATCCCCAACAAGGAAGGCCTCTTCAGAAAAGAGGCAAGGAGGAGGGAAAGGATGGTACCAACATGTGCTATTTACATACTAAATATGTCCATATCTAATAAAAATAAAATTTGAAAAATCCTTTATGAATGCTGATGTTTGTAAATGTAAGCTGATTTGATTTGGCAAAATAAAAAGTTGGCCTTAAAATGCTCTGAAACCTGTGAATCTGTAAAGCTCACTCATTTAAAAATGGTTTTCCTGTAAGATGATGACTGGCGTGTTATCATGGCTTCTGAGCCCTACCCAGGCTGCTTCATTCCTATTTTCCAACCTTGTCTTTCCCCATTTTAAACTCAGGAATTTGGAATCAGACACACTTAACAAGTTGTACTACACTCTTGACCACATCTTCAACTTAGTTCTTTAAAGCACAGGAGAGAGAGAAAAAAAAAAATGTCACTCTAAGTATTTGCTCGTGATCCAGTGTAGACTTCCAGGAAGTTATTTCCACCATTTCCAAGTATGGCACCTGTCTCATGATACTAAGATGCATTTGCCTGACTGCCCCACACAGAGGGAGCTTCTTAGGATAGGAAATTTTCTTTTCCTGTTTGTTTTTTTTTTTTTTTTTTTTTTTTTTTAGTTCTTCACTTAAAGTAGTAGTTACAAACTCTTTTTTTGCCGCACAGCAAGTTCTACACACACACACACACACACACACAATTCTTGTTCTTTCCAAAAGCTGTTTCCTTCATCCATTTTACACCCCATTGACTTGCCTGCTGATAGTTTTGCTTCATCTCTCATACTCAAAACTCAGGATGGCTTTGCTGCTTTTTATCCTTTCCAGTTTCTTCCCAACTGTAATTGATATGTGCTGGTTGATTTGATACACATGGAGGCCTAAATAACCCACCCGATGTTTGTTGGACCAATTCTTTTATTTCATTGACAAGAGATCTGAGACTCAGGCTGGTCACAACTCAGAAACTCATCTGGGACTCTCAGCTGTCAGTATGGTTGTATTTCTGTGCTTTACCAGCTCTCTTTCTCTGTACAATTGAGTGTCTTTCACATGTTCCAAATAAGTTGCAACGTGGATGCCTCTGAACTGACTGTGGCTGACTCCCTGAAAGCTTGAACACTGCAGTGCTCACCCAAGGCAGAGATTCTACAGCTTAATTGTAGCACATGTGCAGGAGTTAGTGGACTATTTCTCATGAAGAATTGCCTTGGTTTTATACCAACACTTTGCTTTTTCTTTAAGATGTTGAAATGCTAAGTAAAAGAGGGAATTTCCTGAGAAAACAGAGCCATAATCAATCATGCCTAATTCCTACACTTTAGATTTTTGGGGGCAACCTCTGATCTTCTCTCTCCATTAGCCCACTGGTAAATTTACAGAAGGAAGACAGCATCATGAAAATTTCTTCCAGCTTCCTAATCAAAAATGATTTGTATAGACATTTTGCTAATAGCTTTTTAGCTTACCTAGTGATATACACTTAATTTTTAGAACTTCAAACTATGTACAAGTAAATAAAATAAGAATTCCATGAGTTTATCATTAGATAAACTTTCCCCCACACAAACAAGTGCTATGATTCATATTGGTACATGACCATAGAAACAGAAGACACTGATTTCCTTTATATGAACTTAGTCTTGGGTATTTGAGGCTGGCTTTGTTAAGACTTCTGGGTGATTTAGGATATGATCTACAATGTACCTATATAATCTTAGTAATTATTTGTAAGTGAATAACTAACTTCATTCCTACTTGTAATCAAGTGGAAAAAGTGAAAAGTCATTTTCATTTTTATAGACTTGTTTCAATGACTTTATTGTTAAAATCAACTTCCATGAAGCAACATTTGAGTATGATTTTGTTTAGTTTAAGCCAATTTGTACCCTACACCTACTTACTGAGATATGACAGAAATCCCAGCTTTCCATTGTTTTTTGTGGTTTTGTTTTTGGATGAAATCTTAACTGCTTAATGAACTTCAATATTTATATTTATTCAAAGCTTTGCTATCATTTATAACCAGATGAGGCACCCAAGCAAAGATGAATTGATAATTTATTCCTCCTGCAGTAGGGACACAAGTCTTGTATCTACAATATGCTGAGCATAGCATTTCCCTGCCTAACTTCCTAATACTTGTGTACATTTTTATGGTGGAGTGTGACTTTCAAATTAAAAATGATTTGTTGCAAAAATATTGACTAGAAAATGCATCTTGAGAGAAAACAGCAGAGAAGTAATGAGATATTTTCACTACCCTTAGCCCTGGGCTATTCAATAATGTGTCTTTTTAAGGCTAGGAGAAAGAAAGCCTCAAAGTGAATGGCAGATGTTAAGTCAAAAATGGGAAACTCCACCTTCCCCAGAGCTTCAGGTCATCTCCGTGACCTCTGTGGCCTTGTTGAAAGGCTTTCTCTGAATTGAATGACAACATGGGGGCTGTGGGTAAGATTGCAAATCAGAGAATGCGGGTGTGAATGGGAAGCTGTGACCCTTGACCTCTGTGCTAGTTCGGACCTAGGTTAGGATGAGGTGTGGGATTGCACTTCCAGATTGCAACCCTGAGGGGGAAATGTTTTGCAGTGCTGGGTGGTCTCACAGAGGGAGTTCCCCCCAGGCAAAAGAGCAGCCTTAAGAAATAGCCTGAGCCTCTTCTGGTTCCTGCTCTGCATCTCTGATGCTGCTCTCCAATTCACCCCTCCGCGCATTCCAATTGGCATTAGGAGTCAGGAACCATTTGACCCAGATGTCTTCTGGAGTTAGTGTAAACATGCAGACATGCACAACTGCATAATGCACCAGAGAAACACTCCTACCTCACACTGCAGAGACTTGACACAATGACAAGGCTCAGAACAGAACAAAGCCTCTGAAGAAGACTCACTTGTGCTGAATTGGTTTTGACACAAGTGACAGCAAGCACTGTTCTGAAAACAGTCTTTTATAATATAACTCTTTATGCTGACTTTTGTTTTTAGTTATTGCAAAGACCAACAAGCTGCCTAATTAGACTTGAGCTTTTGAGTAGGAAGTTTCAAATTTTATTTTTGTGGTTTTTAAGAAATGGCAATTACTTAGTCTAAACAAGTACCATCTTTATGAAACTTGTACATTTTTAAGCCCACTCCCCCCAACTCATCATTTATTCCCCTATCACTGATTACTAACCTGGTAACCCATGGAATATATGCCTTTTAACAGCTAGCCTGGCAATTCCTCTTATGTAACCTACTAGCAAGGAGTTGAACATGATACTTACCACATCAGGGTGGTTTTCAGTGGTGATAAGTATCAGCTGTGTAGTGCTCAGGCATAAGCAGTTTCTATGAGAACAAGAAAACATGGGGAAATGAGATCTGCTAAAGGGACATTTCATTCCCAGGACAGCTGGGATGAAAATGACATGGGAACTCTGAGAAGGAATGAGGAGAGAGAAAAGGTATAGGATAGAACAGTTGAAGGGAGTGCTTTGTATCTCAGACATAGCTCAATGATTTCATGTGAAGCGATTAGCTTTAGAACAATCACAGTGTAAGGCCATCCTAAGGCCCTGAGGAGGGTTCTTGAGATATAACCCATCATTTTGCTTAAGTTTTGTTGATTTTACAGTGTGTACTTATCCCCAAGGACTTGAGGAATACTCCAGAAAATCACTCTTGACCACTGACTGTCATGTTGGTAACAGAACAGTTCATCTGTGTCTCTTCCTTCATCTGTTTGCCTTTCACTAGAAAATAATAACTATCATCTCCCTCTCTCTCCCTCTCTGTCTCTGTCTCTCTCTCTCTCTCTGTAAGAGACACGGATGGACTATAAAAAAGGGAACAAGAGCTCAGGAGTGTTAAGTGGTGATGCAGTGGCTATAGTAGTGAGAAGATAACTGAAGTGGAGCCCTTCAGAGTACAATTCATTTCAGTTCAGAGTGCAATTTCTTATGATGACCCATCTTGCGGTGTGGCCAGAATAATGGGAAACAAGAGTAAAGGAAGGTTTAGGTCACCAAACATCAGCAGATGAAAAGATTTTAGCGAAGGGATTAAGGTTTGTCCCTGTAGTTAAGAAAAGACTACTTAAACCTGGTATGCTGGGTCATGCATTTAATCCTAGCACTTGAGAAGCTGAGGTATGAGTTCTAGATCAGTCTAGGCTAGAGTCAGACCCTACCTCAAAAAGAAAGAAAGAAAGAAAGAAAGAAAGAAAGAAAGAAAGAAAGAAAGAAAGAAAGGAAGGAAGGAAGGAAGGAAGGAAGGAAGGAAGGAAGGAAGGAAGGAAGGAAGAAGAAAGAAAGAAAGAAAATAGCTATACAAAAGCAAAAATTTATACTATATAAGATGGTATAAAATAAAAAGGGACAGACTTGGAACAGATCATACTCAGTGAACTCACACAATCACAGAAAGACAAACATCACAAGGTCTCACTCATCTGTGGCTCCTAACCTGGATCAGCTGGACTTCTGACATATCTGATAGGCAACTCGAGGTCCAGATATAGGGAAGGAAGGGTTTGGGGGAAGGAGAAGGTGGAGGCAAATAAACACAAAACTAAATCCAAAATGATCTGCTACCCTAGAAACCTTTATCTTTGAAGATAGGCTAAAAGATACAGCCCTCAACAGGAGCAAGGGGAAGCACCTGAAAAGAAGGGCCCTGGAGAGGGAGGGATGAAGCCTAATCTTAGAAATATATACTTTTTTGTCTCTGGTCTGTAACTCCTAGTACCAGAAATTGGTTGCTACCCACAATGAGCTATTGATTGGAGATACCTACAAGGTTCCCCAAACAAGACAGGCTTCTATCAAAGCACTTGATTACCCTCCTGAAGCAAAAAGTGATGCCACCAGTCTTGTTTTTGTTTCTTAAAATTGTTTTGGATATTCAGGTTTTTTTGTGCTTCCACATGAATTTTAGGATTTTTTTTTCTATTTTCATGAAGAATACCATTGGAATTTTGAGAGGGATTTCATTAAATATGTAGATTGCTTTTGGTAAGATTGACATTTTCACAATATTGACTCTTCCTATTCAAGAACATGGGATGTTTTTCCATTCCCTAGTTACTTCTGCAATTTCTGTATTGAGTGGTTTAAATATTTTAAAACAATTATTTAGTTATTTGACAGAGAAAAAGGGAGAGAGAGAAAGAATGGAAGTGCCAGGGCCTCCAGGCCCTGCAAACAAACTCCAGATGTGTGCACCCCTTTGTTTGTTTGTTTGTTTCTAAAGCCTGACCTCACTGTAGCCCAGGCTGGCCTCCAACTTAGAGTGTTTTCCTACCTCCACCTCTTGAGTGCTAGTTTTAGAGACATGCACCCAGGACCACACCAGTCAAGGAATTTTGTGCCTCCCTGTTGGGGGAAATGAACCCCCACCCCTGGTCTCCCATGTGACAGGCTGGGATACTAACTAGTATATTAATGAGGATTAACACTCCACTTTCTTTAAGTTGGAAGCTTAGACTCTTCACCTAGGTATTTTTGTTTTCTAACTAGGCACTTGATGCTACAAATTTCCCTCTAAGTTCTGCTTGTCTACATTCCATAAATTTCAATTTTATATTTTTAAAAAATGTTTTATTTTTATTTATTTATTTGAAAGAGGGAAAGAAGGAGGGAGGGAGGGAGAGAGAGGGGGGGAGAAAATGGGGGTACCAGGGCTTCCAACAACTGCAAATGAACTCTAGACTCATGCACCATCTTGTGTATCTGGCTTACGTGGGTCCTGGGGAATTGAACCAAGGTCCTTTAGCTTTGCAGGCAAGTGCCTTAACTGCTAAGTCATCTCTCCAGCCTGATATTTGTATTTTTAATTTTTATTTATTTTATTTATTCATTTGAGAGCGTCAGACACAGAGAGAAAGACAGAGGGGGAGAGAGAGAGTGGGCACGCCAGGGCTTCCAGCCACTGCAAACGAACTCCAGACGCGTGTGCCCCCTTGTGCATCTGGCTAACGTGGGGCCTGGGGAACCGAGCCTCGAACCGGGGTCCTTAGGCTTCACAGGCAAGCGCTTAACCGCTAAGCCATCTCTCCAGCCCTGATATTTGTATTTTTATTTAGTTAAAAATATTTTAGGACTACTGAAATCGCTCAGCCATAGTATCAGCTTTGCTTGCAAAGTCTGATGGCCTGGATTCAGTTTTCTAGTATCTAGTATTCACTTAAAGCCAGATGCACAAAGTGACACATGCATATAGACTTCATTTGCAGTGGCAGGAGGCCATACACATTCTCTCTCCCTCCCTCCCTCTGTCTCTCTCTCTCTTTCTCTTTTCCTCAAATAATAAATAAATTAAAAAAAATTTTTTTGTAAATTGTTTAAAATTTCCCTGTAGGTTTCTCTTTAACCCTTGTGCTATTTAAAAGTGTTTGTTTTCCAAATATTTGGGAACTTTCCAGATACCATTCTATTACTGTTTTCTATGTTCATTTTGTTGTGTTCTAAGAACATGCTGTGTATCATTTCTGTTATTTTAAATGCTATGGTTTTGTCATAGATGAGAATACAGTGTGTCTCAGTGAATATTCCACGTATTCTTGAGAGGAATCTGTACCGTACTGTTCAGTGAAGTGCTCGATAATATCAATTACACCAAGTTAATGGATTGCACTTTTCAGGTTCTGTATGTTCTTACCGATTTTTTGCTACGTGGTGTATCAAGTCCTGGGAGGAATGTAGAAAAAAATCCAGTCATAAATGTGAAACTTTCTCCTTTCACATGTAACATTTTGCTGTATACATTATGAAAATCTCATGTTGGGTGAATCCACATAGATGGGTTTTTTTTTTTTTTTGTCTTCTGGAAGAATTCTTTTGTTTACCATTATCTTGTGACCATCTTTACCCTTGATCATCTTTGTCCTAAAATTTATTTTGATTGAAATTAGCATCACTGTTCTGTTCCAGTTTTCTTTTGATTAGTACTTGCCTATATACTTTTCTCTGTCTTTTTACTTTCAACTTTAGACTTTGTTTTTAAAGTGAGTTAGATAGTTGCATAGATTATATACTACCTATTTTTTCAATGTCTCTATGTGGCTATCTATATTACCTACATCTACCTCTTTCTATGTACTTCTTTCTATGTATTTCTATAAATTAATTCAACTGATATTTTACTAACATTTTTTGTAAGGAAATCGAGGTCCTTTTCCTATTGCATACATATAATCATTGGACTACAAAAGGACTTTGTGAAGTACCCTTGGAATATCTGAAAATCACAGTGTTTGTTTTCTAACACCATTTAACTCAGGAAAATTTATTTATTTAATTTTGAGTATCACAGGTGGAGACTTGATGAGACCAACAGGGCAAAAAGGTCCAAAAAGAATTTGATTATGTGCTATGATTATGTTCTAAAATAAGAATGATTTGAACTTAGTACAAGTGTAGAGGTGATAAGATCAAGTTCAACACAGATGAAGAATGGAGACCAAGTTACTTGCCTAAGTCTCCATGAATCAAACCCTATTTTGTTTGTACTTTTTTGCATAATGAAGCAAGTTACATCATTACACTGGTGGTGTGAAATTTTTCCAGTGTGATCCATTTAACTACTGCAGGTTGATATGTGTAAATGACCATGGACAGGAGATAGAAATTGCTCTGTCTAGATCTTACTGGTGGGGTGTGTCCATGTGTGCCATCTTTTATTCAGGCATTTCTCAATATTCTTAAATTACCTTTCAGATCTTTTACTTTGAAATTTAAATTCCCAAATTATAGCTGGAAATTTCTATTTAGATTGCTTTTTAAAAATGAAGCTAGAGTTCTCTTTGTTCCTGCATTTTTATCTGTAAGCTGGAGAATTTATTTATATAATGACTATAATTTAGCAACACAGATTTGCCTTTTTTAAAATTATTTTTATTTATTTATTCAAAAGTGACAGAGAGATAAAGAGGCAGGTAGAGACAAAGAGAATGGGTGCGCCAGGGCCTCCTGCCACTGCAAACAAACTACAGGCGTGTGTGCCCCCTTGTGCATCTGGCTAACGTGGGTCCTGGGGAATCAAGCCTCGAACTGGGGTCCTTAAGCTTCACAGGCAAGCACTTAACTGCTAAGCCATCTCTCCAGCCCAGATTTGCCTTTTTTGAAAAAAGTTATTAACAGGGTCCCAAGAACAGAGTCAGTTTTATTTAGTTAAAAAATTTAAAGGAAGGTTATAATTATAAAAGCTCAAACAGCTTTCTAGATATAATTCAAGGTACAAAACAAGAATTCTGGATAGTTAAAATTATTTCTTCTAATCATCCACAATCCTAGCAC
Source organism: Jaculus jaculus (assembly GCF_020740685.1). Taxonomy (NCBI): domain Eukaryota; kingdom Metazoa; phylum Chordata; class Mammalia; order Rodentia; family Dipodidae; genus Jaculus; species Jaculus jaculus. The sequence goes on along the minus strand of NC_059105.1, from coordinate 79,065,521 downwards.
ATTCAGGAAATTTCTAATTTAGAAAAACGAATACCAAATAGTTGCAAATTTTTTCCCAATGCTTGAACTACTTGTATTTTATTTATTTATTTGTTTGTTTTATTTCAGACTGGTTCTTAATTTATCTTAATTTATCCAAAACAACCTGTCAGCCTGCGCAGTTTCAGGGGCTCCTTACATCCTTACAGTGTAAGTATAATGACAGTGTTAGTATGCCTTTCCATTACTGCAAAAACTGTATTCTTTTAAAGTGTCATTAGCAGGATTCTGGAAATTCACAGTGGGTTAACAGTGGCACTCTCTTTCCATTTAGAATTCCTTCCTCCTAATAAAAGGAGTCTGCACCCTTGAACTCTGTCAGGGACTTAGGCATGTTCGCTGGGCCTGATTTTCATCCTCAGAAAATAGAGGTCAGATACATGTCAAGAATAAAAGAAGGGTCAGATTAGAGTACTTAAAGGGTTTGCTCACAACCCGAGATGACATTAATGTGTTGACCATGGTGTCTGGAACCTGCTAAGCACTCAGTGAACGAGCAAATGAATGGATGAGTAAATCATGAGTAAAAAAGACAGCAAATATTCAGAGAAGCAATTAATCACGTGTGGTAAGACGTCTGTCTCGCTTTCAGTATGTTCAATGTGAATAAATAGAGATGATTATAAAATGTATGTAGCACTACACCAACCTTCTCTAACCTGCTTCCTTTCTATGTTAGCAAGTCAGTTAAATCTGGCAATGCAGCGCTCATAAAGTAGTGACTTTTGGAAGTCATGTAGGATTCTAATGATTTGTTGGTTTTCCATATGAATACGTTTTTACCTATGATTGCTTCAGTTGAAGATCAGATCTCTGCACTTCATGGTAACTTTGTATCTTCACTTACACATTTTGAAAAACATATTAAACAATATTAAGGAGAAAATCACATTTCTGTTCTATCTGTAAATACAATTAGTATGTCCCAAGTTTGGATATGCAAGACATAAAATTATTTTATTTGCTTTAACTTACCTTCAGGCTCTGAGCACTGAATCAATTATGTAGGCAGAAAAAAGAAACACTGCATGTCTTTGTTGGGAATCCTCCTTCCTCATCTCATGGGAGTGTTCCCAAGCTTTCCAGGAACTTGTCCAGATTCAGACTGCTGCTTATATTATTCCAGTCATTGGTATCCATAAGCTGCCAGGAGGATGTCCCCCTCATTCTTATCTCTATGGCCCCATCAGGCCTAGATGTGTCTCCTGAACAGAGAAGTTTTTGCTGAAGCTACCTGAACTCCCCCTGTCTGGGTGTGGGCCCTGCTTCCTCCATCCTGGTGCCCTTGTTGGGATGAACTTTCTCTCATCCAAGCCTCTTTAAAACAGCTCTTCATTCCTCTTGCCATCCCCAAGAAGGAACCTCTGTCTAGAACTAGAGAGTTTCCTTTCTTTCTTTCCTTTCCTTTCTTTCCTTTCCTTTCTTTCCCTCCTTCTTTCCTTCCTTCCTTCCTTCCTTCCTTCCTTCCTTCCTTCCTTCCTTCCTTCCTTCCTTCCTTCCATTATTAATTTCTCCTCTCTCCCTTCCTTCTTTTCTCTCTCTTTCTTTTTTTCTCTTTTTCCCTCCCCCACTTTCTCTTCCCTATACTTTTCTTCTAAGACAATCTGTAGTTTATAGTGAAATAAATGCAAGAACATTTTACAAGGATCTTTAAAAATTTTATTTTATTTTATTTATTTGAGAGACAAAAAGAGGGAGGGAGGGAAGGAGGGAGGTAGAGAGAGAGAGAAGGAGAGAGAGAGAGAGAGAGAGAGAGAGAGAGAGAGGGAGGGAGGGAGAGAAAATGGCTGTTCCAGAGCCTTCAGTTGCTGCAAATGAACTCCAGATATATATGCCACCTTGTGCTTTGGCTTTTATGTGGGTCCTGGGGAATTGAACCTGGGTCTTTTGGCTTTGCAGGCAAGCACCTTAATTGCTAAACCATCTCTCCAGCCATTATAGGGATGTTTAATTGTATGCTATGTAATAATGTCTTTGTTTAAAACCAAATCCAGCTAGAAATAAAAAGAGATAAAGAACATGCAACAAAAACAAAAGTAAAAAGTCAAAACTAGCATTTTTAAAATAAAACCTATAAAATAATATCCAAAATACTCCTACACTGAGATTGAGAACATGGTGTGAGTGGGTGCTATAGTACCATGAGTTTTCTGTGCATAGCAATCTGCTTGCTTCTTCAGATAGTATACCTCATTTCATCATAAAGAGTAGGAATGAATATGCTTACTATCTTATTATAACTGGAAAATGAGAGTTAGAGAGATTAAGTAACTGTTCAATATTAAATCTGAAGTTGGGTCTTGTAAAATTTTAAATTTCATACTTTATTTACTTTGTTCTACTTCACAGCACTACAAATATAATGTTTGGTAAAAGCTAATTAGATAATGAGATTTGGAAAGATGGTTATTTAGAATTCTATTAGAGTGGCAAAAATCTCTGTGGAGATATTTGGGCTGAGAACCAAGGACCATGAGTTACTGTCTAATGACAGGAAACTGACTGAAGAACACATGAAATAAAGTCACTCAGATTGATGTCCTTTAGCCAAGGAAGTGAAGTGTGATGCATTGTGATGGAATATTATTTAATAATAAAAATAAGTGAATTTCTCATATATATAAATATATATCCAAAAATATAGATGAATCTCAAATGTTTTCCCCATAAATGAAGAAACCCAAATTAAAAGGCTGTACAGTATATGATTCCACTTATATGAGAGTTTGAAAAGTCAAAACTGTAGACTGTTCTAGATTTCTATTGAAGTAGTGGCTATATGACTGTTTGCCATAAAGTAATATATCAGCCTAGTACAGAGGTGCACTTGTTTAATACCAGAACACAGGAGCCTGAGGTAGGAGGATTGTGAGTTTAAGACCAGCCAGGTGGGGTAACATAGCATGATCTTATTAAAAAATAATGAAAATAGGGGGATGACTCAGTTGGTAAAGTGCTTGCCTTTAAAGCATGAGGTCCTTTGTTCAATTCCTAATAACTATATAGAAATACCAGATGTGTAATATGTATCTACTATCCTAGTGCGGGAAAGGTAGAGACAGGCATATCCCTGGTGGCCAGGCACTCCAGTCTAATTGGCGGGCTTCAGGTCAAAGAGAAACCCTGTCTGGAAGAGGTGAACAGTATTCCTGAGGAGAGCACCCAAGGTTGTCTTCTGCCCTCACATGTCCATGCACCATGCACATAGTGCACACCCCCTCAAACGCATGAACATGCATGCACACATGCACACATACCATGCACACACACATACTATAAAATAGAAAAGTGGGTGTAGTTGTGTGCACTCTGGAGACTCAGTGACAGGCTGCTCCCTGGGTTTTCTGGCCAGCCAGTCTAGCGCACTTGACAACTTCCAAGCCAATGAGGACTTTGTCTCAAGAAAAGGTAGATGGGGCCTGAGAAGAATGACAATATTTATCCTCTGGCATTCACACACATGTGCATATGTGTACACATACCGGTGCACATGTGTACCCAGACACATGTGTACCAAACGAATAATAATAAAACTTGCCGTTCTGTACACTAATTAGGTAAATAATATTATATAAAATTATTTTTACCATAATTTTTAAATGGATGAAGAAAACAAAGTTGTTTTGTACTAGATACCTTAGTAACTTCATTAGAAACACCCGAACTTGAAATTTTGGGGGGGGACTGTGGTGGTTTGATTCAGGTGTACCCTATGTGGTATTAACTTATGTCTTCTGAATGCTAGGTCCTCAGCTGATAGCAATTTGGGAATCAGAACCTCCTGGAAGAGATGTATTGTTGGGGGCGGGCTTATGGGAGATATGCCAGCTTATACTTGCGAGTGTTAGGCACACTCTCCTGCTGCTCTGTCCATCGGATGTTGACGAGGAGGTGATGCTCACCCTTTTCTTATGCCATTATTTGCCTCTGCCATCATGGAGCTTCCCCTCAAGTCTGTAAGCCAAACTAAGCCCTTTCCTCCTACCAGCTGCACTTGGATGGGTATTTTATGGCAGCAACAAGAAGCTGACTGTAACAGGGTATTATGTGGAAAACAGTCTAGATTCAACTCCTCAATGACTTTCTCCTAATATTGTGTGTATATATGTACAATATATACAAAATATGTAATTTATAATATACATGCAAATGCAATATATGCATGCATGTTGTATATGTATTAATATGGACATGTATGTAATGTATGTATAACATAGTGTAAATATAATATTTTATGCATAGATGACTCACAGAATAGGCCCTGAGGTAATATACCTAAGCCCCAAATATCCTATTTTTTCAGCTAAATAATTTAACCATTCTGGAGTTAAGAGGCTTTTGTAAACAACAAAAGAAGACTGCCAGTTGTGTGAAGATCAATAAGTTTTGATGTAGTTGCAATTATCTACTAATGTACAAAATACACAAGATTAATATTTGAACAATTAGTATTGACCTTTAATTAGACTTAGGTCTGTTGAATGTTGTTTCATATGCTCTCAAAATGATTACACTTGACTTCATGTTATTGTGATTGACACCTTCCAGTCAATTCAATTTAAGGAAGTAGAAATAGCTGAATTCTGTGCAAACAGCAATTCAGAATATTTACATGTGCTGAGATGGTATTAGGTCATTGGTAAGGGGAAGAGAGCCAGCTTTTCAGATTCACAATGGAAGGGCAGAAAATTTTCTGTGAAAGAGAGAAAGATGTAAAAAACAGAGGAAGGAAATAGGAAAGCAAATATAAATTGGTGGCATTTAGATAGATTTGAAGAGCTGTTTTGTTTTGTTATGTTTAGTGGGGAGCAGAGAAATGAGAGAGGGAGAGAATTTAAATAGACTTTTCTATGGGATATAAATAAAATCCTCTTTTGGCATTAAAAAAAATCATACTAAACTTGAATCGCTTTTGGATTATTTCTGGACTAAGATTGGTTTTTCTACAGAGAGTGACACCTTGCCAAGACAGGCCATGAAAAGGTTCAACTTTTATGAGTAACATATCTGTCAAATGATTTGGGCTGACTTTTAAGAAAAGCTGTTTAACTTTCAGTGATATGTAATTTAATAAAGTAAAAATATGAAACTATTAGCTTAACGAAATAGAATTTGTAAAAAAAAAAAAAGAAGCCTCTCTGATAATTTTCAATATAGCTCAGAATTGTATTGTCAGTCTTTAAGGGCTAAGGAAGCCAAGATGATGAGCCCTGGCTATGAAAAACAGCCTGTCACCATGATGCAAGACAAATCTGTCAGGGCCTGGAAGTGAATCCAAAGAGCTTTGAGACATTTCTAAACAAACCGCCCACTCTAACTTTGCTCATTGCACAGGAGAAAGCCTGCCTATAACCATATGGACACATGCATGCTTTTGTAAGTTATTAAGGGTATATACTTATGTAATTAAGCTTTTCTTCCTGAAAAATTGGTGTTAAACCTATGGTAAACCTTATAATTTGTTGCAACTAATAATTGATTTCTATGTATTCCAAAAATAACTCTCTAGTTACCATACATTTTGTTCAAGAGACTCTTAGAGATATTTATTATATTTTGTTTTAGTCTTTTCTTTATTTTTCTATCTTGTTCCATCATTCCCAAATATCCTGAACTCTTGCAATTCTTTTTTTTTGGGGGGGGGGGTTTGAGGTAGGGTCTCATTCTAGCTTAGGCTGACCTGGAATTCACTATGTAGTCTCAGGGTGGCCTCGAAATCATGGTGATCCTCCCACCTCTGCCTCCTGAGTGCTAGGATTAAAGGCATGCACCACCATGCCCGGCCTCTTGCAATTTTTGTTTCTTAAGATGTATTATATCAAATCCTGATTTTTCTCTAAACTTTGACTTGTACCTCTATGTGAGAAACTATATAATATAATGCAACACACACACTTTAATCTTTTGCCCTGGTTTTACAAGCTTTACTGGATTACATATGGAGTGGGGTGGTGGATAACAAACTTAATAGTAGGGAGAAAGAGACAGAAGAAAATGCGAAAGCCAAAATTGCTGGGAAGTGGGTACCAGCCCTGGGCTCTTGCTTTCAATGCAGTATGTGTGAGACAAGAAAGGTGACAGTGAAATAATGTGGGGAGGGGGTGGAGTGGATCTTTCCTCTGGGGATACCGGTGGATTTGGCAAGCCTTGCAGGTCATGAGGCTCTGCTTCCTTTCTTGTCATGTGGTGTGTGAAGAATCCACATGTTTTCCCAGTCAGGGAGAGACCTACGTTACATAATTTGAGGATCTCTGTGCTCTATCACAGTAGTTCCTGACACTTCAAGGTCAGACCAGAGAATGTGGGAAGGCTCATGTTCACTGAGTGACTAAGCTTTGGAAATTCTCTTTTACAAGCACAACCCTAGGCCCCCTGTCTGTTTAACTTTTGGTGTCTTGAGTTATACCATGATCTCTTGCTCACCATCCTCATGCAGCAATACATATTAAATTAGTTATATAATTTAAACGATTTATTGGTATTTCTGAATACTACCTCCAGTGAATTGGTTTCTGCTTCCTTGAATATTAATATTTCAGTAGAGTTTAATTACTTGCTGAGTATGCTTCTGCTGTTCAGGAATATCAAACCTGAAGCCAGAACTCAAAAAAGAAACTCTGGAGCTGGAGAGATAGCTCGGTGGTTAAAAGTCTTTGCTTGCAGAGCCTGATGGCCTGGGTTTGAGTCCCCAGTCACCCCTTAGAGCCAGATGCACAAAGTGGTACATGCACCTGGAGTTAATTTGCAATGACAGTAGGTCCTGGTGTGCCTATATTCTCTTTCTGTTTCTCGGTCTGTGTTTCTCTGTCTCTTCTATAAATAAATTGAAAAGAGAAAAAAAATCTGGCTCCTAGATCATGTGTCCAACTTAAGATCAACAGAACATAAACTAAAGAGACTGGAGATTGGTCTTAAATAAGAATAGTCTACCATTTATATATCATTTGGGCGGCAAATGTCTTGTGCCAGGCATTGTTTTGAGTAAAACTGAGTCATTGTGTTTAGGATCACATGCTGCCTGTGTGCCACTGTGGGGTGTGGGAATGCTGCATGGCCACTGTCACATCAACATCTTTATTCAGACCAAGTTTCACAAGGAACTTTTTAGAGTTCATTTCTCAAGGAATTTCACTCATTACTTTTTGCCGGTTGCTCATTATTCTCCTTTATAAATGAACTGGCTAAGTGACGTGCATCACAGGTACATAATATGTTCAAGCCACCTGAGCCTTAGCTCTGATAAACACAGTGTTCACATGGAACAGAGGGAAGCAGAAGAGTGAGCTGAAGTTGTTATAGCAACAATGCAAACACTTCAGTATTCAGGCACTGTTGTTTCTCAAGAGTAAATGATACAATTAATGCCTGATACGGTATTGTTTACAGACCTCCTTGTGACTCATACCTCTTCACATGTCAGTACTGAACAGATGGAAAGGTAATTCTATGGGATTAAAACAATAATTCAAATATTGGTATATGGAACTGCTTTAAAAAAAATCCTGACAGGCTTTTACCCATGATAGATTTACACTTCTGTTATTGCAGAAACACTTGAAAACACTTGCATCTAAAAAATGGATTTTTTTTCCCATTTATTCTGAAGAACCAGAACATGGTGATAGTCAAAGGCATTTGTTGAACACACCTTAAGAAGAGGGCAGAACAATGGAGAGGACAATCCATATGGCTATGAAACTAACCAAACAGGATGCATTTCAGTCCTGGCTTAGCAGCTCACAACTAGCTTACCTTGAACAGGTAACTTCCTCTTTGTTCACCTCAATATTCCCATCTCTAAAGTGGCCATGGTAAAGTACTTATATCATGGAGTTGCTATGGAGACAAAAGGAGTTAATATATATTAAATAACGAATGTGCTCCAAGTAGGTATTACACAAACATTTGTTTTTTTGTATCTCAAAGACCAACAGGTATCTGCATGTGAACACAATTTGGTGCCAGCAACTTGAGGGTGTTAGTTTACCATTTTATTTAAATTCTCTGTGAAGCAAAGAAAGTAAGTATATGTGTATTATAGTTACTTGTTCATTGCTAGGACAAACACCAGACCAGAAGCAGCTTATGGGAAGCAGGAGTTCATTTCGGGCTTACTAAATCTGAAGGAAACTCTATCCAAGGGCAAGAAGATGGCTCACTTCCATAGATATAGCAGAGGCATCACCACAAGCCAGCAAACATGAATAGGCAGATCTCAAATCTGCTTTGAATACACCTAGTAAGGCTGGACTACAAGATTATGCGTCCCCCTCACCCAGTGACACCTCTTCCTGCAGGGAAACTCATCTTGCAAGCTCAATCTTAATCAAAAAAACCTCAGGCTATGGGGGAATATACATTTATACTCAAATCACTATCATGTGAATAACTATCTTATTTATATTTTGTCTCCCTCCAGAGCCTGGTGCAAAAAAGTACTTGCATTTTTCAGACACTAGGCCTTTGGAGTGATGCAGATGGGGTTTCAATCCAAACCCTGCTGCGCATAGTGACTTCACAACTTTAATCACCTGAAAATAGAACCTATAAGATAAAAACCTGCCTGGGTGAACTATATAACTTCTCTGTATTAGTTTCTTTTCTCCTTGCTGGCAGAATGTCTGACATAAACAACTTAAGGGAGGATTTAGTATGACTAATGGTTTTAGAAGGTTCAGTCCATGGTTGCTTGGCCCCATGCACTATGACAGACCATTTATTGCTTCAGAAATATGAGGAAGGGTTTGTACTTGTGGGGGTGGCAGACAGGAAGTAGAGAAAGGGAAGATATAGAAAGGAGTCAGAGTGGAATATAGATCCAAGAACATGCCACAGTTAACCTACTTCTCGAACTAGTCCTACCTTCTACATTTTACCACCTCCAGTAATAACAGCTATATCAGTTACTTTTTCATTGCTAGAAAAAAAAAAACAAAACACATACTAACAAAAGCAACTTTAGGAAGGCAAGGGTTTAATTGGGCTTGCAGTTCCCCAGGGAATACATTCCATTATGTCAGGGAAATCATGGTGGCAAGAGTCAGTAGCTAGCTCATCACAGTGCAGCCAGGAGAAGAAGAATAGGAAGTAGGACTGGACTATAAGCCCTCAAAGCCCGCCCCACCCAGGAACCTATGGGGGAAATTTTACATGCAAGCCACATCACCATTATATTATAAATCCTTTAAAGAATGAAGCTGTTCTTGCTCTGTCTCAAATAAATATATAAATAAATAAAATTAAAATAATATTAAAAAAAAACCTGGGCTGAGGAGATGGCTTAGCAGTTAAGGCATTTGTCCACAAAGCCAATCAACCTAGGTTTTATTGCCCAGGACCCACATAAGCCAGATGCACAAGGTGGTACATGTGTCTGGAGTTTGTTTGCAGTTGCTGGAGGCCCTGGCTTGCCTATCTTCTCTTTCTATCTCTCTCTCTCTGTTTCTTTCTCTCTCAAATATATTGACATACATACATACATACATACATACATACATACATACATACATACATACATATATATCCTTATGACTTAGCGGTTAAGGTGCTTGCCTGCAAAGTCAAAGGACACATGTTCAATTCTCCCCAGAACCCACATAAGCCAGATGCTCAAGGTGGATCATGTGTCTGCAGTTTGTTTGCAGGGACTGGAGGCCCAGATGAGCCCATTCACTCATTCTCTCTCTCATATAAATAAATAAAATATTTTTTAAAAAAGAAAAGAATGAAGCCATTGATTAGGTAGAGCCCTCACACTCAATCCCCAAACATGCCAATGCAGACATACCCAGGAGTGTGCTTCACCAACCCCCGGGAGGTTTTTCATCCAATCATGTTGATAATTAAAGTGAATCATCACACTCTCTTGAACTGACACGTGTAGCTCAGCCCTGCTCCTTATACCCTACCTGACTCCCAACAAACCTCACATATACATAAATAAACAGCCAATCCAAGTAGGTAGACTTAAGACCTATAACATTAATTGGCACAGAGAACTCTTTCTAAACAAAGATGATGGAATAAGCTTGCTGATGAGTATCTGTTTCACTAACCAAAAAAAATAAATAAATAATAAATAAATAAAAAATAAATAAATAAATAAATAAATAAATTAAATGAGATCATGGAAAGAAAGTAAAAGCTAAAGGATCAAGGTCTGAATAGATCAGGTCTGAAAATATGTTGAAATAATGAGCCTGCAAAATTTGTAAGCAAGCCCAAACAGTACAATGAAATAAATGTTTGTGTTACTTTCAAATCCATATGTTTAATGTAATGATGTTAGTGGTGTTAGGTAATGCGGACTTTGGAAGATCATTTTGTCATAAAAGGGGAGCTCTCATGTGTATGATTAAAGCCCTTACAAAAAGGTACCTAAAAGAGACTGACCTGTCCTCTGCTTTCTTCCATGGGGAGATACAATCTGTAGTTTATAACCTGAAACAGGGCCTTTAACTGAATTTGATCATATTGGGATCCTGATCTTGGATTTCTAGCCTCACGAATTATGGAAAATAAATTTCTATTTTTTTTTAGGCAGCCAGTCTACAATTCTTTCTTTTTTCTTATTTTTTTATTAACAACTTCCATGATTGTAAACAATATCCCATGGTAATTCCCTCCCTTTCCCCACATTCCCCTTTGAAACTCCATTCTCCATCATATCCCCTCCCCCTCTCAATCAGTCTCTCTTTTATTTTGATGTCATGATCTTTTCCTCCTTTTATGGTGGTCTTGAGTAGGTAGTGTCAGGCACTGTGAGGTCATGGATATCCAGGCCATTTGGTGTCTGGAAGAGCATGTATAAGGAGAGCTACCCTTCCTTTTTTCCTTACATTCTTTCTGACACCTCTTCTGCAATGGACCCTGAATCTTTAAAGGTGTGGTAGAGATATTTCAGTGTGAGTACTCCGCTGTCACTTCTCAGCACCATGGTGTCTTCTGAGTCATCCCAGGGTCACTGCCATCTGAAAAGAGAAGGCTCTCTAATCAAAAGTGAGAGGAGCATTAATATACATTAAGAGAAGTGCATACTGGGAAGTTTGGTGAGCATACATTTAGCCATACAGTAGCAGGTGTTACACCCCTAGGGCTCATAAACACCCATGTTGTACGCTTTCAGTATCAGGGATGTATTTCCTCCCATGGAATGGGCCTCCAGTCAAATTAGAAGGCGACTGATTTCCCCCATAATAGACATGCCACCATTGCACCTGTTGGTTCATTTGGCCTGGCTGGCCAAATATAAGGCTTGCAGTGTCCACTGTTGAGTATTTCCACTGGTGATTTCTCTGTCTCCCATTGAACTGCATGCAGTGTAGCTTTTTCCAGCTTTCTGTGATTTTTCCTTTAGCAGCCTGAGCCCAGACAGACAAGGAATTAAGAAAAGACAAACTCACGCTTAGGGGATATCCTCCTGGACGTTAGTTCTCTGACTTGTTTCCCTGCCCAAGGCTGGCTTCCTGTCTTCTCAGGAGTACAGGGAGCTTATCGTAGCTCTCCGTAGGTCTCTGAGAAGGCCTGGCCAAGTGGCGGAGGTACTTGTTCTGCCCATTTCTATTTCCACTCTTAAAATAGATTCTTCCTTTACTTGACTCACTTCTTAAATCCTATTTCTCTTTCCTCCAAAATTAATATAGCATCAAAGAAAAAAGTGTCTATTATCAATGGAAAATAGGCTCTGAGTAGAGTCCCATGTTAGCTGTGAACATGGCCTGCTGATTTCAAGAGCTGTAACTTGCCTAGCCTTTTACATAGAGCAAGTAGAGTCCATTTTCTAATCTCAAGCACCTGATGCCAGACATTTGTGTTTACTAATTCACTCTCCTAACCATACATAATTTCTCTCTCTGTCTCTCTCACTCTGTGTATACATGTTTGTATGTGTCATGTGTGGGTGGAAGCCAAAGGTTGGCACTAAGCACCTTCCTCATTTGCTCTCCACCTTAATCTTTGAGACAGTCTTACACTGAATTAGGAACTTACCAACCTGGCTAGACTAGCTAGGCAGCATGCCCTGGAGATCCTCGTACTTCTACCTCCCAGCACCGGGATTTTAGATGTGGGCCACCATGACTGGCATTTTTATGTAGTTATACTGGGAATCTGAACTCAGGCCCTCATGCCTACATGACAAGCACTTTAGACACTGAGCTATTTCCTCAGCCCTCACCCTCTAATGTTTGTGTCCTAATGTGAGGGACACAACAGCGAGTGGTTGGAGGGTGTCCATAGAGTCAAATTACTTGGGTTCATTTTTGCATCTACCTCTTACCAACTTGAGCCACATCTTTAACTTCTCTATGCCTCGATTTCCTCACTAGTGTCATTACTATTATTACTATTTGTACTGAAAACTCATCACAAATACTGCTTCACTCTTCTATCAAAAACAGATTTGTTTAGTTACTTTTGTTAGTCCCTTGGAAGTCAGACATAAAATGAGAATATAACTTTGTATCTCTATTTCTTAATACGTAGTAAGCATGGAATAAATCAATACTCCCTTTTCTAAAATAACCTTCTTGTAAAATTTTCATCCTATCAATTTTCATTCTCCGAACTTAAACTTTTAAGTCTCTTTCTAATTCTTCTTCTACCCCTGGATATATACCTCTAGTACTTTGTTTGCTTTAACCATTCATTTGCTCAATTGTTCCAGGCTTTTTAATTAGCTTAATGCCACAATTTTTTCAGGCTTCTTAGAACCACTTCTTCTTACTAGATTCACCTATCTGCTTCACCTTTCAATTTTTCAGTATTTAATTTTATGCTCTTCCTTCTTGACAGTCTTTTGACCTGTACCTGTTTAGCAATGTCATTCTGAACTCCAGTTTTATCTGAGAAGGAGTTCTCCTCTCTCCAAGTGATCACCTCAAATGAATCAACGTGTTTCCTATTTCTTCATCCAGGCCATTGGCAAGAGTTAAAACCTATAGCTTTTACTTGCCTTGTTAATAATCCACGATGTATCCTTCAAAGTTAGAAGACCAAGAGTAGATATGTGAGAAGCCAAGCTTAATGACAGTAAGACAATTTTGTGAGAGGCACATTTTTGTAACAAACACTTTTGATTGTGAGCATGAATGACTTTCTGGCTTAACAGATTTTTGATAAATTGCCCAGTGGCCTATAGCTCAGTAGTTCAGCTGGCTAATCTCGAATGTAGCTTTAAGTAATTTTGTAGTGGTTTTGAAGTCTACCTAAGCTTGTCCCATATCTCATTTTATCCTAACAGATAAACTGGATATCCAATATGTCCAAATCAAATTCTATAAACCAGAAATTAAGAATATATCCTAGTTCTGTTGCCATTTGGTTGAGCAACTCAGGGTGGGTAAGAACAATATGTATAAATTCTTAGTTACTAATTAGTAGCCTTGATTTTAATTGGGTGAAATACTGACAGGTATGTTGCTCTGAAGAAATAAATAAACTAATAGATCAAAATCGTTCACTGTTTCATTTGATGAAAGTAATAAATCTGCATATTGTGTGTGCAAATGGAAGAAAGTCATTGTGGCTTTTGCAATATTTTGAAATAAAATATATCTGTTGGAAATCAGAGGAAGCTTCCAGAAGAAAGCTGTGCTCCAAAGCACTGGGCTTTCTTTGAAGGTGTGCTCACTTTCTTGGTGTTTATGGTGGAGGCTCATGCTGCTTCCCAGGTCACAGAAGGAGAAGCCACTGGTGATCTTCCCCGTTAACCTCCAGAGGTTCACATCACGTTCTCAAGGAGATCATTGTTTCGTGCCTCTTCCAGCCAAACAGACCCACAGCACAGTGTTTTATGCCTGTCTCCTAGAGCCTTAGAGAGCAGCATGACAAAGGCAAAGACAGGTATTAGTTTAGATAAATTTTAGCAAATTAATTTGCTTCACTGAAAAAGCCTTGCCCAGAGATATGGAGACTTCTGTAAAGAAAGACTGAAAAGACCTCATGGGGGCTTCCAGACCCTTGTTTTGTTTTGCCCTGCTGGGGCTTCCCTGTCATAAATTGCAGCTTTCTGATGTCAGCTCCCTCCTTTGTTGAGCTTTAAGGCATTTCTGGAATTACTCAGTAAAGGGACTTTGACAATCCCCCTGCCCTGTTCTTAGGTCATAGAGCTGATTTATGGTTGAAGGAGGTTCTCTAAACAGAAGATGAAATTGGTGAAATTCTATCCATTATTAAAGCAGGTTCAGGAGTTCCTCCTGCTGATCAGCACAGGTCAGCTCGACTTAATCAGCCTGAATGCATCAACTGATTGCTATTTTGTGAGTTTTACTGCAGGAAAATAAAAATTGTCCATAAAGAGATTGTTTAAGGGTAGAATCTGAAGGATAGACTAAGGGTGTTAAAGCAAATTCGAAGTCTGCAGTTTCCTAAGATTGACAGCATGAGAGCAGTTTCAGATAGGGCTGCTCCTATTCACCTAAACTCTCAACTTCAATATGTCTCCAACCAATGTTTCCTGACACTTGTACTTTCTGCTCAGGTACCTTCAACTAGGTGTTGCAGGAGAGAATCAGGCAAATACAATATCTGCCTTTTGTAACTCACTGGAAACAGACATTAATTAAATCATAACAAATAAACAAAGCATAAAATGGCATGGAGTATCCCAGGTTTTTAGGAAAAAATAAAACATAAAAGGGTGTCAAGAAGAATGGGGGATCTTAGTCATGCCAGAGCTATATATATTTGGTTTCCTATTGCTGCTTTGTTCATTTGTTACTTTTTATAGGATTAGTACTTTAAAATAACTTTAATTTGTTGTGTTACAGGTCTATAGATTAGAAGTCCTATACTGGCTTCACTGGGCTAAAATCAAGGTGTCAACAGACTTGAAAAGAATACTTTTTGTTTTGTTTTTAATTCCAAATTTACAAGCTTCTTCTCTGCTTTGGCTTGTGGCATTGCCCTTCATTTACCATTACAACCTTGTCTACCACAGCCAGGCTCTTCTGTTTCCAAAGTTCATGTGATTAATTGGGACCCACCCAGGTTATCCAGAACAAACTAGGAATGTTTTTTCCTTTTCTATTTATCTAGGAGAAAGAGAGAGAGAAAGAGAGAGAGAGAGAGAATGGGCACACTAGGGCTTCTATCCATTGCAAACAAACTCCAGATGCATGCGCTACCCTGTGCATCTGGCTTATGTGGGTCCTGGGGAATCAAACCTGGGTCCTTAGTTTTGCAGGCAAGCACCCCAACCACTAAACCCTTTCTCTAGCCCAGCAATCTTAATTTCATCTGCAAACTTGATTCTCTTTTCCACATGAAACATTCATAGGTTCTACAACAAGGTTTTTAAAAATTTTTTAACTTGCCGGTCCTTTCATATAAAAATTTTTATATGGTTCTAGTATATAGGTATCCAAGTCAAATCAATAATAAATTTACTTGAAAACTTTTTTTGGTATATAGAGAATTTTGCCACTTAGGAGATGTAAACAGGAGGGGCAGGCAATGACACTGACGGGTTTGTGAGCTTTGGTAAGGGCTTTACCTTAGTTCTAAGTGACAAGAATCTAAAACAGTTCCAAGTGGAGAGTTTCCATGGCCCAATCTATGTTCTGCAAGGACACTTCAGCTGTGTGTTGAGGCCAGAGAACAAGGACAGAATCAGTGAGACTAGTGAGGATTCAGTTGTGCTACCCAGGCTTAGAGGTGGTGGTAGATGGGATGAGAGTCGTGATGGCAGGGACAGTTAGAAGAAATAACCAAGATGTATAATAAATCAGAAGAAAGAATCAAGATGTATATGACATGTTCTATAAACATTTTAATTTTTATATAATTTTAGGTTTATGGAATAATTTCAAAAATAAACAGAATGGGTTTCCATGTGTACTTTATATCTCTCTGTTTATAACTCTATCTCTCTCATACACACACTTACACTTAGCATAATTCCAGAATAATTACCAGAATCAGATAACTAACACTGATACTGTAATATCTTCTGACCTTCGTACCTCATTCATATGCCACTGTTTATTTCTTTCAATTGTATCTGTTAAGGCAAAAGAAAACCATAGAAAACATATTGCATTCAGTGTCATGTTTCTTTAGTTGCCTTTAATAAGGAATATTTCTTCAGCCTTCTTTGCTTTAATAACTTTGACAATTTAGATTTAAGTATGAAGATCAGGGCTGTTTTTTACAATGTCCCTCAATTTGAGTTTGCTGATGTGTTCTTATGACTGAGTATAGGTGTTGCATTTTGGGCAGAAAGACCTATGAAGTGATTTTGTACCCTTCACAATGCACCATGAAATGTGATGTCCATTTGCCCCATGTTTAAATGATTTTTAAAATTTATTTTATTTCTTTTTAATTTTCTAATTGGCTTTTTATTAAAACAAAGGATTACCCTGATATTATAGTAGTTAATTAATTTAAACATAGGTTTTCACTTTGTTGCATGGCTTATCATCCATAAATATCATTAGGTCAAATTTGCTCAGTGAAAGCCAGCTGGCTTCCAGGTATTTCTGCACTTTCTTAGTGATGGCACAATAAAACAACCCAGGCTCATTCTGCTTGTACATATTCATTTCTGACCAAGAAGCAGCTATGTCTTCTTTTACTAAAGAATTGTTAGATAGTTGCTGGGTAGTATCAATGTTTTTAAGACTTGTGAATGTCTTAGGAGTGTATGAAAAAAGTCAGGGATCGTTCCAAGGTTTCTGACATAAACTAATGGAATAATAGAGGTGTCATGAACTGATATGGAGAAGGCTACCATGCAGTAAGTGGAGGGAGGACCTAGAGTTTCACTTTGCCTTATTAAGTCAAGATACCTATTAATATTCTAGTCAACAAGGCGAGGGGCAGCCAGTTAGATATCTAGGTGTATGTTCTGCAGAGAATCTTGGACTACAGATAAAATTTTAGAGTCATTTTGATGCGGGATTGTAATAAGAATCCTAAAAAGGGTTTAAGCCATCCAGAGGATGAATATGATGATGAAAAGAAATCAAGTTCCACATTCCAGGGAATACCAACACAAGAGGAAAGAGAGAAGAGAATAAGCTAGGGAGATGGTAGCAAGTAGATGCACTTGCTACACTAGCATGAGAACCTGGGTTCTATTCGCAGCACCCATGTGGAATGCCAAACATGACTGTGCATGCCTGTGACCCTAACATTGAGGGTAGAGACAGGAGGACCACTGTGGCTTTCTGGTTAGTCAGTCTATCAAGGGATGGTATCACAAACTGACATTTCAATGGGAGACTCTTTCAAGGAGGTGAGTCAGAAGAGTGATAGAGAAGGACACCTGGCATTCTCCACTGGCCTCCACACTCACGTGTATAGGGCAGTCGCATCTGCACATACATGTGTATGAAACACACACACTCATCATGCATGCTATACATACACAACAAAAATAAGATGAAGAGGAATAGCAATCAAAGAGACTATGAAGTAATAACCTTTGAGGGAAAAGGAAGGACAGAAACACTTGATGTTCCCAAAGGTAGCTGGGGTGGGTGTAGCTATCCATAACAGAGTGAGTAACCATATTGAATGTTTTTGCTAAGCCAAGTAAGATGAGGACTGAAAATTGACCTTTAAATGGAATAGTTATCCTGATTGGAGTAGGTTTAAGGGAAAGTAGGACATCTGGAATTAAACAGAACATGCATAAATAGAACATTTTAAGATGTTTGCTGCAAAGAGGAATCAAAGTGCAGAGTATTAACTGGGGATATCTGGGCACATGAAAAGGTTCTGGTGCAAAGGGGAAGAAGTAATGGCATGTTTGTATATGTAGGGATGCATCCACTGAGTGAGTAGAAAGAAGGTTCCTGTACAAGGTGGACATAGCAATGGTATATCTGTATATAGCAGGACATCCACTGAGGGAATGGGAAGAAGGTTCGGGTACAAGGTGGGAGAAGTAGTGTGGTGGTTTGATTCAGGTGTCCCCAATAAACTTAGGTGTTGCGAATGCTAGCTCCCCAGCTGATGGATATTTGGGAATTAATGCCTCCTGGAGGGAGTGTATTGTTGGGGGCGGGCTTATGGGCTTTATAGCCAGTTTCCCCTTGCCAGTGTTTGGCACACCCTCCTGTTGCTGTGTCCCACCTTATGTTGGCCAGGGGGTGATGTCCACCCTCTGCTCATGCCATCATTTTCTCTTGCCATCGTGGAGCTTCCCCTCGAGCCTCTAAGCCAAAATAAATCTTTTTCCCAGAAGCTGCTCTTGGTTGGGTGATTTCTACCAGCAATGCGAACGGGACTGCAACAGTAAAGTGGTACCGAGGAGTGGGATTGCTGCTAGACACCTGACTGTGGCTTTGGCCTTTTGGAGCTGGTTTTCAAGAGGAATGTGGAAAGAGTTGAAACCTTGGCCTAAGAGATGCTTTGCAGTGCTGTAAGTACAGCTTGATGGTCTATCCTGGTCAGAGCTGAAAGACCTGAAGGCAGTAAGAACTATGGACTGTGAGGTTTGGCTTATGAGGGTGAGAAAAAGTTTTGCCTGGACTGGGCTAGCAGTTTATGTGAGAAGCTTGCTCTTGTGCCCATGTCTTGAGAAGTTGTGCAGGGTTGCTTTGCGTAGAAATGAACTGGTGTGTGCAGAGGGATATGGCACAGAAAGAAAAATCTTTGGGTGAACTGTTGCCCGTTCAGCTGCAACTGAGAGATTACAACCTTTGAGACTGGGCTAGCTGACCTGCGCTGGGGCAACAGGAAGAATGTCGACTCTTTTGAAGGGGCCTGAGTGCTCAAGGAGTGTCCTGTTCTTCAAAGTCTGCTTTATTCCCCCCTGGATTAACAAATTGGCACCCTACCTGGTATCGTGGAGTATAAGAAATGCTGGAAAGAGGGTCATTGAGTTTGCAACACGGTCTTGTGTTTTGGAAATGGCCATGGGCGGTGTGAAGCAGGTTTGCTGGTTGCCTGCATAGAGACCCCATGGGGCCATGAGGATGAACCGTGGCTTGCAGTGGAGACCCAATGGAGATGCCGGGACCATGAGATGGCTGCCGAGGAGCTGCCGGCCCCGATGAAGTTTCCCAGGACTGTGAGTAGCCTAGCTGGAGGGGTGGAATTGGAATGCCAGAGACTTGTTGCTGGTTAGAATTATCGGACTTGAAGATTTGTCACTGGTTTGAGTTGCTGGACTTGAAGCTACAGAGTTTGATGTTTGCCCTGGTTGTTTTAAATCTTGTATTGGTTGAATGTTTCTTTGCTATGCCCAATGCCATCTATTGCAGTGTGAATATTTATTCTGTGCCATTATGGGTTTTTTGAGGTTATATTTTGGTATTATGGCTCAGTTAAAAGATCTTGAACTATGGGGATGTATGAACATCATTGAGATTGATTAAAAACTATGGGTACTTTTAAAATGAGATGAATGCATTGCATTTTACATCATGTATGATTATCAGTTTATGGGGGCCAGGGGCGGAATGTGGTGGTTTGATTCAGGTGTCCCCCATAAACTTAGGTGTTGCGAATGCTAGCTCCCCAGCTGATGGATATTTGGGAATTAATGCCTCCTGGAGGGAGTGTATTGTTGGGGGCGGGCTTATGGGCTTTATAGCCAGTTTCCCCTTGCCAGTGTTTGGCACACCCTCCTGTTGCTGTGTCCCACCTTATGTTGGCCAGGGGGTGATGTCCACCCTCTGCTCATGCCATCGTTTTCCCTTGCCATCGTGGAGCTTCCCCTCGAGCCTCTAAGCCAAAATAAATCTCTTTTTCCCAGAAGCTGCTCTTGGTTGGGTGATTTCTACCAGCAATGCGAACTGGACTGCAACAAGTAGCAACATGTTTGTATATGGAGGGAACTGTTCAGTGAGGGAACTGCTGGAGAACAGCAGATGGAGTGCTACAGTATTTCATTGCCAGCCTAGATTCTGGAGGCTATGCATGCTCCTTGGCACCTGGCTTTTCTTCCATAATTTTCAGAACTTGCCATTACTAAGTAAAGAAGCTTTTCTGACTCTCTGACACTAGTTCTTGTCACTCAGCCTCCTGTTTCTCAAAGCACCCAGCAAATTTCTCCAATTTTAAGGATTCATTTGATTAGATTGAGCCCACTCAGGATAACCAGGATAACCTCCTGATCTCAAGGTCTTTACACACATGAGCAAAACCTTGATCACATCTGTTTTTCCTATCTACAGAAGCACATGGGTTTACAGTATGTATTCTTTTGGGAGCTGTCTGTCCTCCCAACCCCAAATCCTAGAGGTGCAACAATGCTTAAAGCAATTGGTTTATTAAAGTGGTTTTGTTTGTTCCATTAACTTTCCTAGTTTCCTCTTTACTTATTTCATGAATTCCAGATGAGGAGGGCTGAATTCTAAGTGCACTTGTAAATGGGCCACTTGGATTTGTCATTGCCTGATGTGGATCAACACTGCACTCATTCAACTGTCACCACAGGAGAAAACAGGTCTAACTTTCAGATTCATCTCCCAAGTTTTTGCAAAATAATATTGTTCTGCCTTCCTTTTAATTGGCTTCCAGCTAAGCCCCACAAGTGGAGTCCAAGTGAGAGATTAGATGGCAGAGAGAAGAAAGCAGCCAGGGTATTTTCCCCCCTTCCCTACGTCTGCTCCATGGGATGGTTTCCTAGTGATTGCATTCCTGCTTGGTACTATTTTCTGGTGCTTCTTGGTTCTAGTTGCAGTATTTCTTTTCTCTTGATACTTGTGGCTTCTTGTTGTTGTTGAACCTTTGGATGCCTTCATTGCCTAAGTGGCAATTCTTATATCTCTGCGGGACAATTTACTGAATTAAATTTTTCCTAAGTGAAATAGCCAGTTTCTGTTTTCCTTACTGAACCTAAATCAATGGAATGGAAAATAAAGCTATGTTAATTTCAATTTTGCATTCACAAAATAGCCTGCCTTCAATCTTAAAGTGACTCTTGTACTCTAAAAAAATTAAAACTTTGACAAAAATCCATTCAATTTAAACTCTTCTTAGTGGTACATGTATATATATACATAAAGCACCCTCACAGTATTTTTTTACATGAGCTATGTGGCTTGTTGTTTACTTATAGAGACAGATGTCACAGGCTAAGCTCTCCACTACAGGAGAAAGGAATTTCAGAGAGCCACTCTGTGAGCTGCTAGAGATTAGATTTCTGAATGATGAACCCAGGGCATTGGTGTACCAGAAGACAGGACCGTATTCTACTGCCAGTGCCAATCAAGGACACTCAGTCATGATCTTAGAGCACAAAGGACAAGACAAAAAGAATTCCACATGTCTAAGAAGTGATTTCCTCTCTTTCAAGTAGAGGAAAACTGGGGCAGGATGCAATCTGGGGTAGCGGGTGGCCGCCTGCCACCTATTTCTTCTTAAACACACACAGTGGAAAAGGGATGAAGGAAGCTTGCTGTACTCTGAATAGAAAGGCTATTAGCAGGAAGAAAAAGATGCAAAATAATTTGCATACATGATTATTAGGACGGAAAAGGATGTCTCTAGCTCTGCAGTTCTTGACACAACTTAGTGGCTTTCTGTGGTTGAGATAATGTTCGTAAAGCAGAGACCCTGCCATCTGACTAATTAACTCGGCAGCAGGGAGGGAATGGATGAAAGGATAATTAATAGGTCAAAGACCCAATGCTGTGTTATGATTATTTGAATAATATTATGATAATTTGAATAACATACAAGAGTTTGTGAAAATTAGTTGCTGGCTAGGACTCCAGCTGACAAAACATTTGAATCATGCTCATTTTATACCTCCTGGGTAGGCTTCCTTCCTTCCTGAAAGTACTGGGCATCTGTTTGAATATTGGGGGTGGGGGGTGAGGAAGATGGGTGGGAAATGACTGTGAAACAATTGCTGTTTGAAATGTACATGGCAGAATTATACTGTCTTCAGCGTCCAGCAGAATTCTCCTTGTCTCTTTCCACACTGAACAGACCTTATCCAGGCCAGCAGAGTTTCAGGTCTATGGCAGACACTGTAGCACTCTAATCTGCAACTGTTCAGTGACACTAAAAACCCAGTGCTCATCTCCTGGTTTAGAGAAAGTTCGATTTAATTCGATGAAGTATGGAAGTATGTAGTTGGTAGAGTTCCCTATTTTCTCAGGAAAACAAAGCAGAAGAGTCATTGTCATCTTAAACAAGTAGAGATTTTAAGCTGAGACATTTTATCAGAAATTAAAAAAAAACCACTGAGTAAGCCCTACACAATAATGCGTTTGGAAAATCGAGTGGATTATCTACTGATATGGCAATGCTTATAATATCTCATATTTGAGAATTATGAGTACCAAGTCAGATGACATTTCCGTGGCTATTTTCCCAGTTTTGTTTCTTTTCCTGAGAAGATGGACTCAGATGTCAACATTCCAACAGCATCTAGGGTGGCGCCTGAAGATGTTTGGGACAACTAATAAAAAGGCCAATCTGTTTTGTGCTGCATGAGGTTACTTCCAGCGGGGGTTCTCTGTGTTTTATTACTTGTGTGAAGAAAATGGCTCACTTCTATGTTACCAAGCCCAGTGATTCTCAGCCTTCTCCTTCTGCTCCCTAGGGGATATGTGGCAACACCTAGAGACACTTGTCACAAATCAGAGAACCTAATGGAACCTAGAGGCAAACAAAGCGAATGCTACTCCACACCCTCCAGCCCATAGGACTGCCTCCACAACACAGGGTTATCTGGTCTCAGATGCTACTGGTGTTGGAATTGAGAACCCAAATTAATCTAAGTGTGGCCTCTGGCAAAAGCAAGAATGGAAATAATGATGCTGCCTTGTTTAAAATCCTCTCTAAATTTACTGTATGCCTTTGTTCTCCACTTAGAAAACTTAGTTATTAAAAATAGGGGAAGTTAAAAACAGGGGAATTCTATTGCATTATGACTAAGTGACTAACCTCCTATGCTAGGCTGTAGGTACATGGTTACAACTGGGTCTTTCATAATTAACAGCAATGAATGAACAAGGGCAAGTAATTCTTTTTAAAATTTTTATTTGGGAGGTAGAAAGAGAGAGAGAGAGAAACAGAGAGAGACAGAGAGAGAGAGAATGGGCCTCGTGCCACTGAAAACAAACTCCAGAAGCATATGCCACCTTGTGCAACTGGCTTTTGTGGGTCCTGGGTAATTGAACCTGGATCCTTTGATTTTGCAGGCAAGCACTTTAACTGTTAAGTCAATTCTCCAGTCTAGAACAAGTAATTCTTAGTCTCAAGAAGGCATGGGTCAAAGGTAAACACAGGAGGGAGAGAAGGAATATTTTTCCAAAAGACTGCTAAGTTAAGCAGCAGTTCTTAGGAGAGCTATACAGCTTTAGTGGCCGGCTTCTTCCACCTGACACAATACAAACGGGGGACTGAGGTATCAGCATGAATGACGCGAGAGCAACACCACTGAGTACTCACTTTCATCACCATGCCACCTTGCGGCCCGCCCCTAGGTGGATTTGCAATACTGTATATCCTTTCCAGCCATTTGAAAGAGTTTCATTTAGCCTGAAGATTAAGCTGGAAATGAGTAACATAGTATCTACCATGACTGACACATGAATTAAGTGGGCACCTTGAGCATGATGTGCTTTTAGCAAGTAGCATGATAGTAAAGAAAATGCTATTTGCCATTTAAGAGTAGTTATGAAATTTTAAGAATTTGATTTGTTCTTTTGGAAATGGTAATTGGGCTTTAGACTAGCTCAGAATTAAAGTTTTCTGTATTTTCTTCTTTATCTTATTTCTTAAAGCAAAAATTAACATTTAGATTGCCAAGAAACCTGAAAGGAGCCAATTTGTACTGCCAGATTCTGTAAACAATACAAATAGTAAATACAGAAAATAGAAACCCCCCCCACACATATATAGTTACACAAATTGCTTGATTTGAAATTCACATATACATTAGTAACTAGAATGTAACTCTTCAACTATAAACATATGGAGTTATATATTATGGAGTATTATTTAAAGTATGAATGTAGACCATTATGTAGCTGTTACTTTGAGAAATCATAGTTCTTTATATATGAAAATTTTCAGCAGTTTTTTTTTATGGTGAGAAGCATATGGTAATATAGTCTCCATTGCTTTCTTTAACACATTAAGCTTTGCATAATAAATGTGTTTTTCTTAGCATGAAGCAAAATTTAAGAAAGTCTTGTGAGATAAAACCAGATAATTTTCTGTGTTCTTTTGCTGCATTCATGTTTCTAGTATGTTCTGTTATTTAGAACTCCCTCCTCCTTGGAAATCACTCCTCAGTTGTGCCTTTCCTGCCACTATTAAGCAGGATTAGCTATTGTCTGCTGTGCTTGCTTCTTGTTTCTATGTAACTGTTAGAACACTTATCGCATGGAGCTGTAATTATTTTTATTCCTGCCTTCTCAACCAGAGTATGAGCTTGAGGACAAGAACAGTCTCTAATCACCAGGGTCCAGTACTCCTTGGGATAGGATAGCTGGAAGGTAGCAGTATAATTTAATGTGTGATAAATGAATAAAAGTTTTACACTAAGATCCCAGCCCCTTTCCCCAACTATTCTATCTACTTTTCACAGAAAACAGATTTGTTATCTGTTATTTCTGTGGGACCCAGTTGTTTCCAAGTCCTTCATAATAGCTTATCTTAACAGGTTGGTATGTGTTATCCACAGTTCTGACATGATCTGCCTGCTGGTAGCTTCCGTACTGACTGCAGCTAGGTGTTTTCAATTACTAACTCCATCCAGACTGACAGAAATCAGATTGGTTTCTGCCATCAAAGAAACTATAACACAGTGTTGGGTCTAATTTGATCTACTGTCTTCCAGACACAGCTCTGCTCTAGATTTCTGTTTATGTAAAATGTTGGTATCCTGATGGTTTAAGCTATTGTTAGTTAGTCTTTTCAATTAATTACAGGGGAAGAAATAAACCTCACAAATGCACTTGATAATAGTTTTAAGCTATATTAAGGAAATAATGCTATTTAGAAAGACAGAAAGAAAGGGAGTAGAGGAAAGAAGCATGGGAATGAGAAAGAATTAACATATAGAAAATGTAAGTTGTTAACAAGCCATAGAGTACTAAATACAACAGAAGCACGGTGTGGTAGGAAGAAGACATGAACATTCTTGAGTGAGCATGCTTAATGACTTTGAGACAGGAGAGCATAAGGTATTGTATTTTACCATAAAAAAGCAGTAAGTTATCTACCAACACCTACTGCACAAGTGTAGATAAGGTAACATAACATTGTTTCTGACTAGTGGAGGATATTATTTTGTTAAATATTTATTTATTTATTTGCAAACACAGAAAGACAGGTGTGGGGGAGAGTGAGAGATTGAGAGAATGGGTGCTCCGGGGCCTCTTTCAGGTTGCAAATGAACTCTAGATGCATGCACTACTTTGTGCATCTGGCTTTGTGTTCGTGCTGGAGAATAGAACCTGGGCTGTCAGGCCCTGCAAGCAAGTGCCTTAACTACTGAGCCATCTCTCCAGCCCTGACATTATTGGTCCAAATAGCAGGGTGTTGTTTCTTAATAATGGAGAGACAATTAATTGTACAGGACCACATAATGGTAGTGTTTGGGGAAGATAGTGATAATGAGGACATGAACAATTACCCAAGACTATACAGGTTATATAAAGCAGACCTTCATTGCCTTAGTTTTAATATTAAATGGTATCTAGCCACTAACTATAACTCAGTTAATTCATTATGAAAAGAAAAGGTAATCACCTGAAAATTCAAGGTCTTTTCAACTCTAGCTCTGTGACTTAGTAGTCCCAAAATTGAAAGAATTTCCTCCTTTAAGATCTGTTGTTTGTTACCCAATCACAGAAAAAAAATCGACACATAGTCTCACTCATCTGCAACACCTAACCTGAATTTGCCCAAGATGCCTTACATACCCAGCAAGTACCTCATGGACTAGACAATAAGATGGATGGGTGGGCGGGGAGGGAATCAAAGGGTGGAAAACAGCAATCCGGACCCAAACGGCAATGGTACCATAAAATTAAACTTCCTAAAAGACAGACCAAATAACTGAACCTTCACTAGTCCCTTACAGGAAACACCTGAACCACAAGACACTGGAGAGGGTAGGATCAAGACTGACCTAAATCTCCTACATCTTCCTTCCCTCCCTCTCCCCTTCTCCCCTCTATCTCTCTCCTCTCTAACTCTTGTATATTAGTTATCTTTTTCCTCAATTTCTTAGTGGACACTGACCTGTAACCCCCACTTCCAGCTTGGGCCTACAATCCACAATGAGCTTTTGATCAGAGAAACCTACAAGGTTTCCCAAAACAATGACAGACTTCTGTCAGAGTAATTGATGACCCACCAAAGGCCAGTGGTAAGACCCTATTGCTGAAGACTCCATACGCAGCTGGCACGTAAAATGGAATGACATGGCTGGAAGCCAGGAGAGAGTCATTCCCCAGACAGTCAGCGTGTCTAGTGCCAGAAGGCGCTACATAGGTGACTGGGGGAAGTGACCAAGATCTGTCCAAGCAACACATTGTTTAACCTAAGTAGCAACAATTAACCGGATGTGATACCCACACAAGTGCAATAGTGGTACACAGCCATGGTGAGGAATCAATTGCTCTTGATTTGGCTAACTGATCCACTCAGTGGTACTAGACCCTTAGCTGGAGCTGGGAAACAAGTCAGAACCATACCCAAACACAAGCCCACTCTACAATATCAAGCTACCATCAATCACGGGGTATAAGAGGGCCTACACCTATCAAACTGTCTATCAAAAAAGTAAGTGTTATCTCAATTTTCTGGGTGCTAACTTACTCTCCGTTGGAGAATCTGCTTCTCTTTTCCAGATAGATGCAGATCCTAAGAAGAGAGCTGCCCCAACATACCTCAGAAGGGGCCCAACTGAAACTAAGGACAACTGGCGAAATAAGCAAGGGTGATGTTTTCCTGTGAACTGGATACCAGCACAAAGGGGAAGGAGATCAATGCAGAGAAAAATCAACTCCTACCAAATCAGAGAGCCAGAGCCTCAGAGGCCCCCAACACCTCAGCACTGAAGCAGACCAAAAATGAACCCAACATGGCTCAGGGAAATCTTGCGGAAGAGGGGGCGGAAAGAATGTCAGAGTCACATGTTGGGTCATGATTTTCAGAGACATTTATCATACTAATAACTGGGGGCTAACTCCACAATGCACGACCCATTTTCAATAATAAGGAGGGTCTAATGGGAGGGGGTAGATCACAGATGAGCCTAAATAATGGTACCAAACTGCCTGTATTTACTGAAAAGAAAACTAATAAATTAAATTAAAAAAAAAAAAAGATCTGTTGTTTGTATGTTGGTTTTCTGAGACATTGACTCAGCGTGTATTTTAGGCTGGCCACCAACATACAGTGTTAGGATTACAGGTGAGAATTGTATACTTAGCTGCAAGTTCCATCTTAATGCTCTTATATTTTCTTATCCTTAAAGTTATACTAATTAAAATTTATAGAAATTATAAAACAGAAATAAGAGGATGATACTAATGAAGGTTATTGATGAAACTGTATTCTTATTCTATAAATTTTCTGAAACAATTGTTTCTGACAGTTTTTGCCTTTGCTTCTTTTAAGGCTTCGCTCTTTTATTCTATTACAAGAGCTTGATTAGAGGTTAATGATCTAAGTTATATTCTAAGCAAACATTAAGTTTTATCAATACTAAAAAATAATATTTTATTTCTGTTTCTGGACTTATGACTATGATGAGAAATATTCTTAAATTTTCAAGAGAGTGAAACATTTCTTTCTCAGAAAAGTAACAATTTATTGGATAACATTTGCAGTGTGCAATATATCCCAATTTTTTTAAATAGCTTTTTTTATGGATGCTGTTTGTAAAAATGGTGGCTTATGATAAGCTGGACAAGGCTCTGGTTCCCGTGGAAACCAGTGCTCAGAGATTCTGACAGCACATGGCCACGGACAATCCTGGAGAAAACAGCTGCACACAGCATCTCAGTTTACACTGTAAAATGGAAAATAATCAAAACTCACACCTAAAAATTCATGAGGCAACTTGCCAAATGTCAACAATGGCCTTGGGAAAAACGGTACAGACATGACTTAGAACCACCCAAAAGCATTAGAAGATCTTGGTAAATTAAATATGTCAAATCTTTCTGCTCCCAAAATTATATTTGTGAAAAGAAATAAGTTACATTTTTCTTTTAGAACTGTTGTGGGTTAAAATTGTCTTGAGTAGTTGTTTCTGTTTAGAATGTCTTTTTAAATGCAGCATGTGTATCCTTCTAAAAGCCAGGGATCTTCATGAGGACTACACACTTTGGGGTAGTTAGCTATGTAATACACATGCATGACAAATGCATTTTGGACAACATGCTAGTGTGAATAACTAGCTTCAACAGGAGTTCAGAGCACTAGATTTGAATCCTGAGGAACAAATGAGGACTGAGGGTTAGGCTTAGTTGTTACTTCTTCTTGGGTTTCTGTTTTGGCTTTTGATCTGAACTTCACTTCTTTTTTTTTATTTTCATTCATTTTTTGGTCATACTGAGAAGGACAATTAAATTTGTATTGAGTTTTGTGACCCCTGTGGATAAAAGATTTATATCCACATAGGAAACCTAAGGAGAATGAAGTTTTACACCGAAATTCTGAGATTTCTGTTATTATTTTGTTAGAAATCTTGAGATTTAGCCAAGAAATACAAATGAGGTGCACACACAGGGAATGTGGGGGCTGGGAATGTGGTTAAAAATGGGGAAATTTAATTTTTTTCAGAATTTAAGATAAAATATTTGAAATAAATTTATCAAGATAGGATTGGGTCTAGGCCAGGCATGGTGGTGCACGCCTTTAATCCCAGCACTCGGGAGGCAGAGGTAGGAGGATTGCCAAGAGTTCCAGGCCATCCTTCCTAAGACTACATAGTGAATTCCAGATCAGCTAGCCTGGGCTAGAGTGAGACCCTACCTCAGAAGACCAAAAAGAAAAGAAAAGAAAAGAAAGAAAAAAAAAAACATTGGGTCTAAAATAAAGGCACATTTAGAAGTGATTTTTAAAGTCAGAGGTAAAAAGGTTTGGTTGTATCTAATCATAAATGATTAGGTTTATTCATAATTGTTTGAAATATTGAATCAAAAACACTTGTACACTTGTATCAATTATTTTTGTTACTTTTTAAGATAGGTAGAAAGGTAGATTCTGTAGGAAAAGAAGGTAAAGTAAAACTGTAGTGAATTCCTTAAGCCTTTTTCCTATATGTTAAATGCAAATGCATTATCAACAAGATATGAAATGATTAAATCATGCATCAAGTACTAAATAAAGAACCTATTCCCGAACATATGGAAGGTTGTAAAACTGCATGTGAAGAAGCTAACAGGGGTGGGATGATGTCTCAGTGGTTAGAGGTGCTTTCTTGCAAAACCTGCTGGCCTAGGTTCAATTTCCAGGTCACTCATATAAAGCTGGATATACATTAGTTTACAGCAGCAAGACCATCTCTCCCCCGCACACACACACGTGCAATGAAAGGCAGAAAGAAGCTAACTTAGTACAATTGTTTCAAAAAGTGAAATGATTCATAAGAAACATAGCTGCTGATTATGAATGAAGAATTTCATGGTAAAGTACACCAAGTTGTCTCTGGTGTGCCAAAAGCATGAGGCAAAATTGTAGGAAAGGGTACAGCCATGTGTTAAGGTGGTGAGAGCAAAAAAAAGCATAGTGCTTGTTTTTTGAAGTTCTTCTTTTCTAAAAATGCTACTTTCAACTAGTTAGAAACCAATATAAAAGCTATAGGCTAGCCGGGCATGGTGGTGCACACCTTTAATTCCAGCACTCGGGAGGCAGAGGTAGGAGGATTGCCATGAGTTCAAGGCCACCCTGAAACTCCATAGTGAATTTCAGGTCAGCCTGGGCTAGAGTGAGACCCTACCTCGAAAAACCAAAAAAACAAAAACTAAAAATAAAAATAAAATAAAAGCTATAGGCTGAACACTCTGATTCATGATTTGGTGAAATTTCTCCATGTTTTCACAAGTTTATTAAATGCCATCCCTTCTTACATTAACTTGATTGATATTTTGGCAAGTGCGTCTTACTTATGATGATCACTTAGACTCTGGAAATCATTCCCTCACATTTAAAGTAACACAAATCTCAGGACTTGGGGGGCTTGCTCAGTAGTTCAAGGGGCTTACTTCCAAAGCCTGCCAACCTCGGTTCAATTCCCCAGCCACCCATATGAAGCCAGATAGGCAATTGCTTGCAGGAACAAGTCCCTGGTGTGTCACCCACCCACACATGGGAATTAATCAATAAAAATGTAAACATTAAATAAAAACAAATAAATCAGAGTCATAATTGATCATTTTCTCACATTTCTGACTGAAAACTGAGTAAAAACAACATTATAGCATTCTTTTAACCTTGTTCATAGATTGAATGACAAAGAGTGAGTTTACCCCAGATCCATCTTAATGTAATCACAATAAAAATTTCATCAGATATTAAAAAGAATAACAAAACCTCAGTTACCCAATACTCACTTGCATATTGATGTATTTATTCCATAGATGTGCATATGCCATATATAACTCAACTAAAAAGTGGTTTGGTCTCATGGCAAAAAGAATGATAGTGGATGTATAAGTGTGTGTGTCCAATGACAATCTGATTCTAAGATGTATATTAAAATGCAAGGTGCTGGGCTGGAGAGATGGTTTAGTGGTTAAGCGCTTGCCTGTGAAGCCTAAGGACCCTGGTTCGAGGCTCCATTCCCCAGGACCCACGTTAGCCAGATGCACAAGGGGGGCGTACACGTCTGGAGTTCGTTTGCAGTGGCTGGAAGCCCTGGCACACCCATTCTCTTTCTCTCTCTTTCTGTGCCTCTTTCTCTCTCTGTCTGTCACTCTTAAATAAATTAATTAATTAATTAAAAAATTTAAAAAAAATAAAATGCAAGGTGCTAAGAATAACAAAGACAATATTTAAAAAGAGGAACTACGCCAGAAGCTTCTCCTCACAGATGGCAAGTCTTACTGTAAAGTGATCGTGATTAAGACAGTATAGCAATGGTAATTAAAAAGGAATAAACGCTATGTAAGAAACAGGACTGTGTATTTAATTACTTGATTCATGACAAAAGTGACAGTATAGTTCAGGGGAAAGATTACTTTTACAGATTATAAGAGCCACAGAGCAAGTAGAAATGCCCCAAGGCTCTGTCTACCCTATAGGGACCTACTGAGGCCTTCCTGACCCTGAAGTGATTGCTGTAACTCCACTGAGTAGGAGCCCCAAGGTAACAGGAGTTTGGTCAAAGGGATAATAGTATATAACCTGTTATGATATATAAAATATTTTTTAAAAGATTACCTTTAAAATGCATAAAATGAACAGGATTCTTCTCCTGATACCATGATAGTTTGCTTCATCACAGACCCTTCCTAAAGGCTTGTCTAAAGTTCCAAGGATAAGGCTAAGGACTGAAAGCTCTGAAACCATGAGACAAAATAAGTAGTTCTTTTAACTTGTTCTTTCAGATATTTTGGTCACACTACAGAAAGCTAATTACTGCACTATCTAAAATGACCCCCCCTTTTTTCCTCATCCCTCTGTTTCATTAGTGGTATTTAGTATTAGCTGAATTGTATAATTATTTATCATTTAGAAAGGCTTTTTATATGTTTTTTTCTTTTAAAATATAAGCTGAGTGAGGAAGGCCCATGTTTATGTGACTTATTCACTAGGATATAATAATTGTGGTAATGGAGAAAGCTCACAAAAGTTTTAATGAATTAATGAATGTATAAACTATACAATTATTTATAATTTTAAAGCACTGGAAATAGCAGGATGAATTGACCAAATAAACTGTGATTTATCATTTCATTGAATAGTATGAAGTCATTAAAAAGAATGACACCTGGATTTACTAAAATGAATGAGGAGAACCCCTGTGTTATATATCATATAATTGAGATGTTTAGAAAGTGATGGCCCTAAAGAGAAGGGAAATGAGTTTGGTTGAAAGCATACTCTACAAGGGGGAAAAATGCACACCCCAAACGATTCATTCAAAGTTTCTTCTGGCTCATCATCTGTGGTGGCTTTGGCCTTCAGGAAGTGTTTTGCAATGCCTGAAGACATTTCAACTGCCACAAATAAAGACAGTAAAAGAGGTGCTACTGGCATCTAGTGAGTAGAGGGCAGGGCTGCTACAAGGCATCTTACAATGCACAGGACAGCTCCATGAAAAAGAATTATCCAGCTGCCACAGCACCAAATGAGAAACTCTACAAGGGGATGCAACATATCTGCATGTTGATCTGTTACTCTCATGGAGTTTTGAGCTCCATGGGATGGCTACAGGACTTCAATTCTTAAAGACTACCTACATCTAGCAGGCAGTATGAATGATAGTAATTGACTTATTTATCAGCAACATTAAAATAGTATTCTCTTAAGTTGCTCAGCCTAAGTTTGTAATTCTTAGTTGCTCTCTGCAAGGTTTGAATATGAGATATAGGTCTAAAATATTGTGGGAAGTATTTGCTTTGTCACTGCCCTTCTTTTTTTCCCTGGTGGATAGAATTAGAAGAACTTATTCTATGGAGATGTCAAGTAGACACCTTTCTCATTCCCTAAATTCACTTAAAGGCAAAAAAAAAAAAAAAAAAAAAAAAAAAAAAAGCAGATCAAACTATCTATGAAAATAAGTTCTTCTACATGTGATCACAGAGACTCTGAAGAATTCTTCATCTCTTTTTTTGTGATTACATTCCTACATTCTTCAAACTGTGTTGAACCAGAATTTATAACTTGTTTAATTTATAGTGCAAAGAAAAACCTCTGCTCCATAGTTGTTTTTTTTTAATCAGTGTGGGTCAAGTTCCAGGGTCACATGAAGTAGGAGGGAATCATATGCCTCCTAGGTTAGAGTGAAGACATCCATGTGAGTAGAAGTAATGTTACTATATTTCTTTCAGAAAGCTCAAATGAGAGGAAAGCAGATGGATACTAAGGAGCTGTTCAATCTGTTTCTGAATGTGAGAAGAAAAATACTATAGGAGGAAGTCTGGAAATCAGTTATGACTCTTGGGTTGAGACGCACAGAAAGCCTCCTATGTTTTGTAGGGGTCACCTCTCCCTTTATTTTAAACATGGCCAAGGAGGAGAGAAGGCAAGATTACTGGAAGAAGTTACTGCTTCAGCCCCTTAATATGAAGCCAATGATAATACCTACCTCTCTGGATTTACAGAAGACGAAATGAGAGAATGCATGTAAAGTACCTAGCACATTGGCTCCCACATACTAAATGGGGGCCATGGTTTCACGTTTTAGGCCCTGAGTCAGAGACAAAGCAGGAAAGGGACTCTTACCACTGACTAAACATGACAAAAGAGTAGAACTATCATTTTTAAAATTTCCATTCCCACAAGTTAACCATTTGGGATTTGTTTTTCTTTTTTAAGATGGCGAGAAAACAATGTCAATGGTGGGTATAGAATGAGGTGTGTCAGAAATGAAAATCTTTTGAAATCAACCTCATCATCATCCTCTCTCTGTGTGTGTCTCTGTCTCTGTCTCTCTCTCTCTCTGGATTCTGGAGGCATTTGGTACCATACTTTCTTATGCATTTTTCTTTAAGCTTGTTTAATTCCAACCTTCTCAAAACAAGGAATTAGTGTAGGCTTGGGTGTAAGGTTCCCTCTGTTCAAACAGTGCCTGTAACATGCAGAGCTATCTAATCTGAAAGAAGTTACTGCTTCAGCCCCTTATTTTTAATATGAAGCCAATGATCATACATACCTACCTCTCTAGATTTACAGAAGATGAAATGAGTGAATGCATGTAAAGTACCTAGCACATTGGCTCCCACGTACTAAATGCCTAATAAATGTTACCTGCTGCTGTTCTGACTGCTATGGTTTGGATATATTTTGTCTTCAAAAAGGTCCATGTAGCCAGACATGGAGGCATAGACCTTTAAATCCCAGCACTCAGGAGGCAGACGTAGGAGGATCATCATGAGTTTGAGGTCAACCTGAGAGTACATAGATCCATGTGCTGAGATGTGGTATTCAGTGTGGCAGTTTTGAAGGAAGCCTAACAGAAGATTCTAAGACATGGAGACATCACCCTGAGAAGGGATTAATATAGTCTCCTGGGACTGGATTAGTTACTGCAAAAATAGGTTGTTTTATGAGAGCATGGCACCTCTTGTGAATGAATCCTTGTTCCACATGCACCACTCCCTTCTTCCACACTTAGTCCTACCGCTGTAATGGTGTCTGTCATGCCCTCACTGAGTCAAGCAGAGACTGGCATCATGTTCTTGAATCTAAAGAACTTGGAGCCAAGTAAAACTCTTTACTCTTATAAAATACATACCCTAAGGTGTTTTGTTAAGCAAGACAAAATAAATCAATACAACCACTATTAATTCATCCAGTAAAAACATGGTGTCTAATACCAGATGGCAGATAGAAGTCAAGGATGCAACAGTTCGACAATAATCCAAGCGGGCCCTATAGAAAGAAGAAGATAATAATAACAACATAAATAATAATAATACAGAAGGCTCAAATCTTACTGACCTCATTGCTAGGTCAATTTAATATTCTTCCAAGGAACACTTCTCTCTGTAGCCCATAAGTCTTCACAGGCTATCAGCATGGAATAGATTTACCCTCTCCTCCTTGTGTGAATCCTTCTCTCTGTCCATTTACAGTTCTTCTCAAGCCTATCCTGCTCACTTCCCTCATTCCTATTAGCTGGCCCTTTATTCCTCGGTGACATAACCTGCGACTATGTCTTCCTCATCAAGTCACTTTCATCCTTATTTCCCAGTATCATTTTCTGATGCCAAGTTAGGCCTACAGAGCTATTGAATGAGTGAGTGGTGTCACATCATATTCTGGAAGAATTGCCTCAGAAAATCTGGTATCATTGTTTTAAGTTTTTACCCATATGTCACCTTCCTCTAACTAGAATGGAAAGTCCTTGGAGGAGGAGAGTAATTGATATGTCTGTGTCTAATGATACTGTACAGACACCACTGGTGCTCTGTTACGACATCCTTAGCCCTTATTGCTATGTGCATATGAGCTCAGCTTCCAGAACCCAGCATCTCATCTCTTTGCCTCACAGCTTTCTTTGAGCCAGCATCTGCTCTACCAGGTCCCACTGTGCCTGTGCACATGGTAGGCCAGAAATATCAGATGAGTCCTCATCACCCAGAAGCAGCTCTCAATCACCAAGTGCTGAGAATTAGTACATAAACACTGCTGTCTTTGGTGAGGGAACAATAAGGTAGATGTGCCATTGCTGCCTCTGAAATTCCCAGTGATATCAAACTCCAAGTACCAAGAGGGTATTTCGATATTATACTTTATTGACTGTTGATTTTTGTCTATCTTGTCTACCACTAAGCTACCAACATGGAATCCTTAGAAATCAGTTTTAGAATAAAAATTGGTTTTAGAAGTTTTCCTTTCAGGTGACTGCGTTGACCGCACCAAGGACAAAGATAAGCAGATGGAGCTGGATCTTCTATGTGACCATTAAAAAAAGCTGTGATTCACAGAAGTGGCAGGGTGGAGGATGAGTGACACAAATCTAGATGCTGGGGTGATGGAAAGAGAATGTCAAGGCCACAAGGACTGGGTACTCAGGTTAATGGGGCATATGTGAACGTGACAGCTGCAGGTAGGCAGAATTCCAGAGTTGTCTGCTTTTCCTTATCCACCTGTGGCAGGATTGTTAGTAAATATGATGCTTAGTGAGGAGCTCAGTGGGAGGGGACTGCGTTTGCAGATGGTCAGAGAAATCTTGAGTCCTTTGTGATAGCAGGCGTGGTGCATCCTCGGAAATCACCTGTGAGGACAGCCAGATCTCTAACATGGATTTGTATCCTTTACAACATCTAGCTCAAGGCCAAGCACACAGCAACTGCTCACTGGATTCTTACTGAAAAACCAAGTAAATAAAGGAAACTTTTCATCTCTTGACAGGCACATCCTTAACAACGCTGATAATCATTTTCTCTATTCTCCAGTAGAAATTAATTCAGCTGCAAAGCATGCCTCTTTATTTTTTTCACTCACATTACTCCCGTATCAGTGCACACATGCATTCCTACATACATGTATGCATTCTTCACTTACATACAATATAGTAGAGCTCTTCTAATAGTAGACACTTAGAGACTCACAGGGCTCTTCTAATAATGGACACTTAGAGACTCACAGAATTTAGTATTTGTGCTTCTCAGGAAAGACCCCCAAAATAAAAGCCCATTGAACCATTTAACAAATATTTACACAACAAGTTTTTGGCTACTCACAGATGAAACAGTAGGATTCTTATCTTCAGTGAAGTCAGTAAGGATTATAGTCTCTGTTGTTTCTTCTGCACCTTCCCCTTACTGAGCGACATGGGTGAGTCATCCCATGGACAACCTCCTGCCTCATTCAGTTCCATTCTTTGAAGACAGACTTGCTGCCCCATTAGAACATCATCAGTCTCCCTCTTTTAAAGAAAGCTTGAAAATGTTTCTCTTTGTCTGGGGAAGGAGGAGAACTAGCAGCACACAGACATTTTCATTATCTGTCTCATCCTCAGGATTCTTTTCAACCACCAACCTTCTTTGATATCCTGCTCCAAAAGGCAAAGCAGAGTTGCTGGACATTTTGTTAGAACAAAATTGGAAAACACACAAGCCATTTTATTTGGACAGCACAGCCAATGTGTGATGATGGCAACCACACTGTAAGGGAATTATAGGACAAAACTGAGCCACGAGTCCTCTCCAGGGCTGAAGGAAGAGGAATGAAGCCAAGAGGGAGAGGGGCAAAAATGGCCTGGACATACACCACCAGTCAGACTGGAAGAATCTGTTTAGTTTTCTATAAGGAAAGGTAACCTTACCAGTTACTTCATTACTGGTTTGGAAATTGGTATTGTTAGTCTTTGGAAATTACCCATTTGAGCAGTTTGGAAAATCTGACAGATAGAATGAAAAGAAGAGGATGGAAAAATAGTAAGGGGGTTTAAGTTGTAAGGTACAAATCTTGTGGTTCCATATTTAACTTTCAATGAGAAAGAAAAAAAGATTTGGGGCTTGAAAAGTCCCAGGTTCTATTATTCTATAAGCCCTTAAAAAATATATCTAACTATACACCATCTTACAAAATGGTCTGAGAACAGGAATGGCATTGCACTGTTTGCCTTGGGTCCGTTCTCGTCTCTTGACTGAGGACAGGTTATTCAATCTTAACAAACTCTACTGAATACATGGGTGAGACAGTGATTATAATAGCAGATACTGGAGTCTTCACATTATGATATGCTTACTCCCTCTCCTTCCCCCTTCTCTCCTTTCTCCTTTTATTTGCAAATAACAACTAGAAAATTATACAGGATTCTACTTTTTAAATTTGGAAGTATAGGAACTCAGACAATGGCAAGATCATTATAGGCATAAGGGATTTGTCAATTATTACTTAATTAACAAGAATTCAACAAATAACAACCAATATTCATTTGTGAAATGACCACTTAGGGTCCTATGAGACTACAGTAGATCATCAGCAAGACATGTTTTAAAAGGCACCAAACAGGTCCTGACCACAAAGGTGTAAGGTCAGTAGTTGGGCAGTATGGAACCAGGTAGACCACAGAGAGATGAGCAAGTTGCAGGACTGAAAAATATCAGGAAGGGAAAGTGGATTCTGACAAAGTGACTTGAAGAAATGAGGTGACAGCAATTTTTCTGGCAATATTTGCAGCAAGTAATAACTTAAATCTTCAAAGAAACCATTGTTATAATTTGTATTGACTTATGTGATTAAAATCAGTAACCATAATGAAAAACCAACTGGCTTTCCCCAATTGAAAGGAAAAAAAAGTGATTTCCTAGTGTTTAAGCAAGCACAGTGATGAGAAATCTAGTCCTTCTTAATCCATTACTAAGTGATGAGTTATTCCTTTCAAACATGATAATGTAGACTTAATTGTATAATAACATGATTTTTAGGCATCTAAAAAAGAGGAAAAGTCAGTATTTTCAGCTCTTTGTAAAGAAATTAACATATATAAATGTTAATTTTAATAAATATTTGCCCAGACAGGAATCTGGGAAGATAGCTCAGCAGTTAAAGGCACATGTTTGCAAAGCCTGCTGGTCTGGGTTCAATTACTCAGTATCCATATAAGGTCAGATGCTAAGTGGAACATGCATCTGTGACACCAATGCACCTACAACACTGGCAGGTACAGCCGGGAGAATCTGAATCTCATGAGCCATCTAGTCTATATTCCTTCACAGTCTAGCAGCTTATTTGCAGTGGCAAGAGACCTTGTCTCAAAGATGAAGCACAGACACCTTAATATTGCCTTCTGACCTCCACATGCACCCCAAGGCAAGCCCTCCACATATAAATAAATAAAAAGTTAAAGATATGCTCAGACAAGTACTTTATTCTTCTATATTCTAAGCTAATATAAAATTAATGCAACTTGGTTGGGATTTGGGAACATGGGCATGTGCTATATACATGAGAGTAATTGTGTTGAGTTATAGAATCAGATGACTCACTTGGTTACATGTTACCCAAAAAACCAGTTTTGCTTGAGCATTGAGAATCTTGAAAGTGGAAATTCAACTAAATAAATACTTGGAGATATTTTAGAAGTTTAGTATTTACTTTGACCTCAGGTTTCCCTGTGTATGAATCTATGGCCATTAAAGTTAGTTAATTATTATATTTAAGTCCATGTAAGATTTGTGGCTCCACTGTAGAAGTGTACTGCTCATTTGTTAAAGGAAATAACAAGAAGCATCATCATGTAAGTCAGGAGTTGTGAGCCTCTTCTTAAGGGCTCCTACATAGATAGTAAATAGGGTAGTCTTCAGTGTATAGAACAAAAACTTCAGT
Organism: Jaculus jaculus; assembly: GCF_020740685.1. Taxonomy (NCBI): domain Eukaryota; kingdom Metazoa; phylum Chordata; class Mammalia; order Rodentia; family Dipodidae; genus Jaculus; species Jaculus jaculus. The sequence goes on along the minus strand of NC_059105.1, from coordinate 79,026,596 downwards.
GGTATAGAATAAAAGCAGCCACCCATACAAATCAGTGTGGGTGTGTCCCAATAAAACCTTCTTATAAACTCTATATTTGTGTGTGTGTGTGTGTGTGTGTGTGTGTGTGTGTGTGTGTGTGTATAGTAAATGTGGTGTGTGTATACAGAAGCACGCTCCCCTTGCACATGTATGAGAAGGCCAGAGGAGGATATCAATAATATTAGGAATCCCCCTTTATCTGTCTTCTGTTTCATTTCCTTGAGACAGGGTCAGCTTAGGCTCTCTCCTTTCAAATTAATTTGTATTTCATAAGTCGAAGCCTTCTATGGATGGGTCTGGCCCCCAGGGCACCTTTTCTCTAGCACACATTTCTCTTCAATGAGACAAATCTCTTTAACCACCACAGCTGCTTTCTGCACATCTAGCCTAACTTTCTCAAAGTTCCTTTCTCAGCAAACTGCACATTTTTAATACCTTTTCACTCTTTCTTGCTGTAGCTATGACTAAGAGCAATTGGCAGTAACCATGCTGGATATTAAGCTGTCTTGGGATTTCTTCTACCAAAACAATTTAGTTCATTACCAACATGAATGACCTCTTAGTTACCAATAGTGTCCTACTGCCCTCCAAAACTTCACTAGTCTAGGCTTTATTCTCTACATTTCTATTGGCATTCTGTTCTCCTAAACTCCCATAAGAATGGCTTTTAAAGCTCTTCTTATAGCACTCTAGGGTTTATGTTGCCTGTAACTCTAAGCTTTTCCATGTTTATACTCCAAATCATTTCCAAAGGCTCACAAATCAAAGGTGTTTGGCAACAATAGCCCCACTTTTTTATACCAACTTTCTATATTAGTTGCTTTCTTATTGCTGGACAAAATATCTTACAAGAAGCAACTCAAAGGAAGAAAGGTTGATTTTGGCTCAAGGGATAGGGTCTATCATGGTGGGGAATCCATGAAGAAGCAGGAATGTCTCACAACTGTGGGAATTTCCTCCCATCTTGGTTGATCAGGCATCTCTGTGAAGGGAATGCTGGTGCTCAGCTGGCTGTCTCCTTTCCCCATCTTTTTAAGAATGTCTGAGCCTTCAACCTTTGTAGGGATGGTGCTGTCAACATTCAGGCAGGTCTTTCCACCTCAGTTAAATCTCTTTGGAAATGCACTCACAGGGACATACAGGGTTTTGTCTCCTACATGATGCTAAATCCATTCAAGAAGATGCCATTTTCATTGTCCTACAAAAATATAAGTATTGTAAAGTGCTTCTGAATTCGGTAGTCTTCCTATCATTAGGCCCGTTACTAGTAAGCTGCCATGTGCTAAAATGCTAAGCCTAAATGATGTCACCACTGGAAATGTAATAGAAAAAGTACATTTCATTCCCTTACTTTCCCCTCCTACCATGAGCTAACAGCATATGCTAAATATCAAATGTGAGAATTTTAAAAACTGAAAATTTAAAAATCATAAGCCAGTTCAAATTCATTTGTTAACATGTTTATATGCTTCATTTGTCTGATTATGGCATGATAACAAAGAATATCATTATTGGAAATTTACAACAGCTTTCTGGCAAACACATTTGCCTAATCCTCACATATCAAAATTTATTCCCAACTCTTACCTCATTAGTTTCTGCTTTCCTTCTCTATCCTAATCATTGGAGTATTTGCCTTAATAATCTGGGTTTCAATCTGTTAGAAACAGAATTGCAGAGAAATGGTAACTCTTTGCATGTTCTTTTAGTAACTGACTGAGGCCAAATATTTCTCCTCTCCTTGATCTAATATGCATCCCCCTCCCCAAAGAAAAATATTGCCTTAACAGTGACTTTTTCTATTTGTCATCGAACTTACTGTAACTTGGGTAGGAGTTCATAGGTGGATAACAAAAGCATCAGATCTCTGCAATCTGGCTTAGAGAAAGATACTTTCCTGTTCTTTTCTCAAGAGGTCTTTGGTTTCTTCCACTGTAATGTGTCTTATCTGATGCCATAAAGGTTTTCAAACTCTGCACTAGTGGAAGGTTATAGAGGTGAGTGATTTATCAGTTTAAAATGCATTAGGTTTACCTTGCAGGTGGTGGGTTTTTTTTCTTTTCTGCTTTTTGAGTGCTTCCTGATACATCTCTTGCAAGTGAAATTTTCCATTTCTGCTACTCAAAGCTAAAACTATAAGATGTGGCCCTGACCCATTTCCCCTTTTGAATACAGAGTGCTTGGAGATTGATCTTAGCATCAAGAAGTTAGTGTCTCTTTTAAAGTAGTTTATGGAATGAGTTATCAAATAGGGAGTGGTAATATTGAATGACTTTATCAGACTATGAGCATCTATATTTAGATAATGTTATCTAATAATTCATTCCTGAATTCTGAGAAATGCATAGTAAAATAAAAGGAGGCACCACTTCTTTGCAACTTACCTTTGTCGGTAGATGTCTCAAGGATATTTTCAACATTTCCTATAAGTCAATTTCCACTCAGAACAAAGGGTCATTTGGCCACAGATTACTACCAGTAATCTCCTTTCTGACCATCATTCATGGTCATGATTTTTCAAATGTTGACTTGTGAATTGAACAAAACCCACATGGATCACAAATATCTGAAGACAGTGAAAAGCCACAAAGCAAGAAAATTCACCTAGTCTATGTAGTTTGGATAGTCTGAACAAGGGGGCTTGTGGATTTTCAAGCAATGGAAGAGAATGCATCAGAACAGAATCAGATTTAACACTCAGTCAGGGAAGACATAGCCACAGGAAGTGAAAATGACTTCACTGTCCCTTGCAATTCTAGTCCAAGTGTTAGAATTATAACTGTCCTAAAACAGAGGGACCATTAAGCATCATTGTCAGTCGTGTGATGTATGAGTAACAGGGCAGTGTGTTCCGATAAGTGAATTTCATTAAGCAGGCAACCTTTAATTTACAAAAATGTCACATGACTTTCTAAAAAAGTTAATCCCAGATTTGATTCTTATACTGTATTGGAAGCATGACACTTTCCCCCCCTGAGCCTATTCCAAGTTTTACTGTGTTTGTTTTTAAATTTATCTTGTGTCTGAATGTCAATGCAGTATGTCTTATATATTTCAAATGAAATTTGAAGTAGTGATTACTCTTGTCCATCCTGGTAAGGATGACCTTATCTAATATTTTTGTGAGATATCAATGCTAACCAATAAGACACATATATAATAGATGTTTAATATTTTTGATCACTTTGTGATCAATTATTCATTGTCATAGAACAAATAAATACAAGACCTAGGAAATCTACATATTAGCTCAGGATTTCTTTCAGGCTTTGTTATAACTACTAAAACAATTTGGTTATAAAAAATACATTCTAGCTGGGTGTGGTGGCGCATGCCTTTAATCCTAGCACTTGGAAGGCAGAGGTAGGAGTATCACCGAGAGCTTGAGGCCACCCTGAGACTACATAGTTAATTCCAGGTCAGCCTGGACCAGATTGAGACCCTACCTCAAACAAACAAACAAACACCATTCTATTAGCTTAAATTTTTATAGGAGAATTACATGAATTAACATTTACAAATTTATTTTCATATATTAAATTGTTCAGAATGATGCATTTCTTCTGTTTCTACATGCATAGAGTGTATGGGATCATAGTTACCCCCTTGACTTTCTCTGAGCACCTCTGTCCTCTTCCTGATCCCTCCCCCATCATCCCTAACAGTCTTCTTGTTTATGTCTCCATTTTTTCTAGATTCACATGAGAGAAAGCAATGACATAGTTTCATTCTTCTTTATTGCTGAATAATATCTAAATGAATACACCACATTTTTAATCCACTTATTCTATTGATAGGTAGCCAGTCAGATTGCATATCTTGGCTATTATGAACAGTATAACATAACATGGCAGACATAGGTACTGTATGATGACAGATTCCTTAAAATATACACCCAGGAATAGTGCCGCTGGATCAGATGGTAGCTCTGTTTTGAGCATTTTGAGGACCTTCCATTGCTGCACAAAAGTGCATTCTTGTCAGCATTTGTTGCTTTATTATTACTCTTTTTAAAATTTTTATGAGTGTATATATCATATATACATATATATATAGACCACACCACTCTACTCTCTCTTTTCTTGCCAAACCCCTACCATTTCTTGATGACAGCCATTCTGACTGGAGGAAGATGACATATCAATGTAGTTTTAACTTGATTAAGAATGCTAAAAACTTTTTACAATATTCATTGACCATTTATGATTCTTCTCATGAAAAGTATCTATTCAGCTCACTTTCCCATTAACTGTCTGGATTATTTGTTTCTTAGCAGTTAATATTTTGAATCTTTATATATTTTGGATATTAATCCCTTGTCTGATGAATAGCTGACAAAGATTTTTTGATCCAATACACTGCCCCCTTCACTCTGTTGTTTCCTTTCCTATTTGGAGCAGAAGCCTTTGAGTTCACTACAACTCCATTTGTCAACTTGTCTTACTATTTTCCGAGCTATTGGAGTTACCGCACCAACTTTCTGACTAGGTGTCCAGTAGCTACACATCTTTGCAGTGTTTCCTCTTTTGTTTTCCTTTCATACTTATAAGACTTTAGGTTTTACACTGAGATATTTGATTAACTTAAGTTGATTTTTGTACAGAGATAGGGATCTAGCTTCAGCCATTTGCATGTGTACATCCAGTTTTCTCTGCACGTGGCTGTTCGATCATTGGTGTTGTGCTTTCAGTTTGCATTTCATTTATTTCTGATGTTTATGTTTCTTTCCCCCTATTGATGTTGCTTTTGGTTTGTTCTTGTTTTTCTATATCTTGAGAGGCGTCATTGTGCTTTTTGTTAGAGATCCCTTTTTGACATAGGCCCTCATTACTCTTAGCACAGCTTTGTCAGGTAGTACAAATTTTGGTATGCCATGTTTCTACTGTCATTTAATTTTAAGAATCTTTAAATTCTCCCACCCCATGGCCCTTCAGTGACTGCTGTTTACTCAAAAGTACATTGTTGAAGATCCACGTATACGTATATTTTCTGTATTTCTCTTGCTTTTGATTTCTAGTTTTATTCCATTATGATCTGGTAAGATAGAAGTCATTCCATATTACACATCACATATTGTGATTTGTTCTGGATAAAAGTCTACAGGTTGCTGAAAATAATGTTCATTATTTTGCAGATCTTAGATAGAATATTATATAGCTTCATTTTAAATTTATTTGTCCTATTACTCGGATAAACTGCTAATTTTATTGATTTGGAGGGATCTAGTTGTGCTATCTATTGATGAGAGTGGGATATAAGATTTACCTACTATTATTGTATATAGATCTTTCCACTTTGATTTCATAGTTTTTTCTATAAATTTGGGTCCATCAACATTCAGTGTCTATTTATTTATAATTGTTAATCTTCTTGATGAATTATTCCCTTTATGACTATCCAGTGGTATTCTTTAATCTCTTCTGACTAATTGTGGCATGAAGTCTTTTTTGTCAATTTTAATATAGATATTCATGCTCAGTTTTAGATTCCACAGAATTATGGTATAATTTTGGTTTTATTCAACTTCAATCTGTGTATCTGCATACCAGGGAGAAAAGTTTGTTGTAAACAATAACCATTTAGGTCTTACTTAAGAACATTTACATTTGGAGTTATTATTAAAGAGATTTATACTAATTCCTTCTTTTTAAAAAATTGTTTCAAATATTCTTTGTTATTTTCTTTTTCTCTGACCCATCTCAAAGATTTACTGGTTGGCTGAGTTAGTCTAATTTGATACTTTCCTAATTCTCATTTGTTGATTTGTTCTTCTCATGAGCTTTACTCTTTCCTAATTAATCATGATTATGTATTTCTTTCTTCTTCTGGATATCATATTTTTTTGAGGCAAGTCCAACAGACTGGCATTGGTTTTTATGCAAGAGAACAAGAATGGGAGCAAGAGAGAGAATTGGTGCACCAGGGCCTCAAGCCATTGTAATTGAACTCCAGACGAATGTGCCACCCTGTACACATGTGTGACCTTGAACACTTGTGTCACCTTGTGTGTCTGGCTTATGTGGGACTTGAAGATTTGAACATGAGTCCTTATGCTTCACAGTCTTAACTGGCAAACCATCTCTCCAGCCCTCATATTTCCTTTAAACTTCCTCTGCAACGATGACTTAATGGTCAAAAGTTGTTTTAGTTTGGCTTGTCATGAAGGTCTTTTATTGTTCTTTGACATTAAAGGACTTTACTGGATATAGTTATTTTTTAGTTTTTTTTTTTTTTTTCCTTTTGGGGCTTTAAAGCTATTTCTTCTCTCCTTGCCTCTAGAATATATGCTTAAAAGTCTGCTGATATTCTCCCAGATTTGCTTCTGTAGGTAAGTAACTGGGTGCTTTTCTCATGCAACTTTCAGTGTTCGGTCTTTCTTTTATGCTCCTGTATTTTAACATATGACATGGAGAGGTTTTTCTTTTGGTCCTATTGGAAGTTCTAAATGATACATATAAAATCTTTGAGAAATTTCCTGCCATGGTGTTCTGAAAACCTGTTCTATGGTAAACTATCTTGTTCGTGTGGCAGGAGAAAAGCTTTGGGCCCAGTAATCTGCCAACCATGGGCCTGGAGCTCTCAGCACCCACAATCACAGTTATGCACAAGAAACAGGTCTCCTGGCTTCACACTGATTGAGCCCAAGTCTATCATGCCCACAACAGCCCAAACTCTCCACTGCATGAACTTCTTGAAGGGTCTATGTCAGATTCTCCTTTCTGACTGTTTCTTACACCCATCTTCCATTCAGATCCTGCCAGGATGTCCCTAAGCACCTTGACCTGGGATTATTCCTTGTTTTTGGTCCTCATAGGAAAAGTCACAAGCAATAGGATCCTTTTATAGCTCTAGTTGTAGCACCCTGATACATGAGGAGTGAAGCAACGGAATTCTTCTCCATGCTAGCCTGCCATGTTAGAGGATCCCTAGCAAACCAAATTTCCTCACTAGACTGAAGCCTTGAGAAAACTGTAGGTTTCTTCTGTGGATAGGACTGACAGTCTATCATCACTAGTGCAGCCTCTCCTTCCCAGGATATTGCTGTTTTCTGTTTTTCTCTGTACCAGCTACATTTTTTGCTTCTTTCTTTCTTTTTTTAAAGCTATCCATCCTGTCACAGTTTTCTTGATTCCTTCAGAATGTAATTTATTCTTTGTTGCCTTGACTCTTTACATTCACAGTTCTACAGATAAAACTTGTAATACTTTGAAACTTAAGTGTCTAGTATTAAAACTTTTAAAATCCCTGAATCAGCCGCCATTCTTCTAGAAATGAACACAGCACTAATTAATTGTGGCAAGTTTCCATTGAAATGATGGTCACTGACTTTTTCTATGTTGACCTTAATGAAAGAATCTTCATTGGCTAGAAGTGCTGAGACATTACAGCATTCAGTAATTGTTATGGCTGCTTTATCAATGAAAAATACTCACTCTGAAATATGAGTATTATATCTTATTTTAATGGAACACAGAGACTGGGATTTTAGTCAAAGACAATAATTCACATATAATTGGGCATATGCCAAATAAGCACATTTGTCAATGTTAGGTATTGTAACTGCATTGAATTCTTTAGGAATATTAATATGTGTGAATCAAGAATCATTTATGGGCCAAATGATCATTTAAAACAAATATTGTCCTATAACTGCCCTGTGCACAACTTCTGATGGGATCCCAAAGGACTTCAAATTCTGTACTATGCCTTTGCAAGATTTGTGTTTTCAGGAGACCTCAGTCCTTTGCTCCTCAAACATACTCATCTTACAACATTGTGAGGCCTCTCATTTGCTCTTCTTTCTACATATAATACTCTTCCTTTCCATCCTGCCTCTTTCCTTTTTCTTGGATAAAATTTCACATGCCAGTTCCCAAAAGATCTTCTCATACCACCCAATCTGAACTTAACACTTTATGATGTGTGTGGGCACACGCATGCAGAACACACTATTCACATTATTGTGGTGCTTATTTATCTTAAAATCATGGTACTTGTAGTTATCAGAGAACATTTGTATTCAATTTAATGTTTCTGCTTCTGGGAGCTGCATTTGGTACCACATGGCAAATCTTGGCCCACCTTCATTTCATCTACAGCTACAGGAGGCAATTCTGTGGGTCTTACTCTGTAGAAGCAGCCCTCTTGGAGCATTTGCCAGTTGTTTTTCTCCTTTGTCTGTACAGGTCTTGCTTTGGTGCTACAGGATCCTGCTCACCTCAACTATATTCACGGCTAATGGAAGATAAGATGAAGTCAGTAAAATTTCCATCTTGAGGTAATCAGTGCTGGGAGGCCTTTTGTATTTCCTCAAGAGAGTCCAGCAGAAGTACAGCCTTTATCAATATTAGGTGCAGCCTTAGTACTAGATGTCTCACCTTGTCCATCTCAACCTTCACTCTCCCTCATGCTGATTTCCTAAGAAAACTTCTAAATTTACTAATAATATATCCTTCAAGACTTTGGTGCTCTAGAATATAAGACCTTTAAAATAATATTTTTATCTTTTTTGTCTTCTTTATAATACCTAGCACAGTGTCTGGTATGTTTTGAGATCACAGATGATGATGATAATAGATAGAGAGCAGATAGATCAAGCAATGGATCTCATATATGAGGACTGAGGTTTAAGCTTGAAAACTCTCATATACTACTAAAAGTTTTTATTCTATCAGAGACATCAGCTGCCATTGTTATACTTTTAATTGCTTAAGTCCTGAAAACTTAACTTTTTTTGGAATATTAAAGCTTCATTGTTGTTATAGAAGGGTCGGGCATTAAATCCAAAGGGACATAAGGACTTCTGCTTACAGCTATATCACAGTAACTGGTACCAGACATGCCTTGCTTACGCAGTAGGACAATATTGGGGAAGCAAATATTCTCAGTAATTGGATACAGAAACCACAGGATTGTGAACTTTGAGAAAGGAAAACACATAAATTGAGCCCCATATTTTCCCTGGCCTTCTGCCCAGAAACATCAACAGCTAGTATTGGCTGTTGGAGACAAGGTAAAGAAAGTAGTTCTGCTGAATGGAAGAGATGGGGGTCATAGTTAAGGATGACAAGCAGTAACAGGAAAGGATACCAGACAGCAGGGAGCTGTGCAGGGAGGAATACTGGCTGGGATAAGCTTCTGTGTGGCAGATAGCTGAAAGGAGACCCTAGAAGTCACGTGGTCCTGGGTAATACTGGAATTCTGATCCAGCTATAGTAAACAGATCTCTGAATAAATTACATACTCATATATGTCACTCTAAGACTAATGAAAAACAAAAATAGAGGCAAAATAAAAAAAAATTAATACTGAGCTTGACAGGACTAGAGGGTTCCCCAAGTAATTTAACCCTCTTAAAAGAAACACATTATAATATGGTCTCTTCACAATACATCATTGTAATGTCCAACACCAATAAATATGTTCTATGGAAAGGGCAGATACAAGGAAATATGACACATTATCAAGAAAAAGGGAGAATGAGTAAAAATATGCTGATACTGAAATTATCTTTTCAAAGATTTTAAAAAGAGAAATTGTAAGCATGTTCAAAGAACAGAGATGGACATAATAGAAAAACCAGTGAGGAATTTGAGCATGAGATTACCAGATTAGATTTTTTAAAATTATTTTTATTTATTTATTTGAAAGTGACAGAGAGAGAAAGAGGCAGATAGAGACAGAGAGAGAATCAGTGTGCCAGGGCCTCCAGCCACTGCAAACAAACTCCAGGCGTGTGAGCCCCCTTGTGCATCTGGCTAACGTGGGTCCTGGGAATCGAGCCTCGAACTGGGGTCCTTAGGCTTCACAGGCAAGCACTTAACTGCTAAGCCATGTCTCCAGCCCTCAGATTAGATTTTTAATAAACACTAGTTTATACTATTTGCAAGAAAAATAATTAAAGTAAAAATGTATAAATAAATTTACAACAACAATACTAATTTATATATCATGCAAACAATAATTATAAAAAATATGATATGATTGTATTGTTAATAAAGTAAACCTCAAAATGATGAATAGCAGGAGAGATGCAGGAAAAAAAGCTTTAATTAATTGGGTAAACATGAAAACCCTAAGTATGTATGTATCAAATCCCAAACTGATAAATATAAAAAAAAAAATCCAGTCATTGATGTTTTGTGTTGCTATAACAAAACACCTGAAAATGAATAATAAGAACAAAAATTGGGCTGGAGAGATGGCTCAGTGGCTACGGCACTTGCCTGAAAAGCTTAACTATCTGGGTTGTATTTCCCAGTACCCACATAAAGCCAGATGCACAAAAGGACATAATAAGTACCTAGTGTTCATTTGCAGTGGTCTAAGGTCCTGGGACAACCATTCTCTCTGTCTCTCTGCTTTCAAATGAGTAAATAAAAATACTTTTTAAAAAAACAAAAATTTATTTCCTAAATTCAGAGTGCTGAGAGAGCCAAACTCAAGGCACCTTGGGCTCCATTATAATTTTGTTCTTATCTTCCAGGATAGCATCTTGGATAATGTGTTCTCAGCAGAAAAGCAAAAGAGAAAAAACTCACTCCTTCACCTGCTTTTATGAGGGAGGGTCCTAATGCTATTCATGAAGTGTCTGCCTTCATGACCTAATTCCCTTCTAAAATCTTTATTTCTTAATGCCATCACATTGACTATTAAGTTGCATCACGTGAATTTTAGGGGACAATCAGATCATAACACTCACTGACTATCTTAGCACTCTTCTTTTGGTTACTGCTAGGATCCAATTATGCATCTTGGCAAACTATTAATCTATTTGACTGAGTTGAAATTTATAGATGAGTACAAACGAGAATGGAGGAATTTTTTTTCTTGTCAAATATACATTGAACATTCATCAAGGTAGACTATATTCAAAGCCTTAAATAAGTCTCATTTATTATGAATAGTTACTTTATAAATTCAATAGATTGAAATTATTCAAGATGTGTTATATTACTACACTGGAATTAGCTGACTAATGAATAACCAAAGATAGCTAGAAGCTTTCCTCCCAAAAAAGGAATGAGCAAATGTTAAATGAATAAATATCTTAATAATTTAACATAAAAATAGACACATGAATAAAAGAAATTTAATTTGAAAATTAAATAAACTTCTACATAGCATATATTTTAGAGAAAAGGAGGAATATTTTTTAAATGAATAGTGCTTTAGACTTTAAAAAAATCATGAACCTGGGATTTCAGGGGAGATTTGAAGTGGTAGCTTCTATAAGGTCACCATCTAGGATGGGATGAAACTTTCAGGTGATGACAAGTTACTCATGCTCCTGTAAGTATGACTTCACATTTGGCACTCTGTAATAATCCTAATAAACTTATTGGTTCACTTAAAAATGTGGGATTTAGCTAAAGTGAGGGTTAAAGCAAATTTTAACTTTGAAGGCATGATAGTTAATTTTGATTTTCAACTTGGTTGGGTTAAAAAAAAAAATAGCCTTGGCATTAATGAGGCACACCTCTTGGTGAGTCTGGAAGTGCATTTCCAAAGAGGCTTAACTGAGGGGGGAATGACATGACCTGAATGTGAGCTGCTCTTGGTACCATCCCTTTTCTACCAGGCTGTCTCCAACTGTCAAGCAAAATAACCCTTCCTCCTTTCTTGTCATTTGGCTACAAAAGTAGAGAAAAGTAACTACTACAAATGAAGAAAAAAAGAGAAATATGTAAAATTAATTACATATGTTTCTACCTTACAAAAGGGAAAAATCAAATTAAATTTGAAAATATAAATAGATAAATAACAGAAGAGAAATTAATAAAATTCAAGTTACAATAGAAAATCAAGTTAGTCAAGTTAGTGTTTTGAAAATAATAATACTGAGAAAACTCTATCTAAAGAATCAAGGTAAAGTAGAAAAACCAAAATTATCAATAGCAACAATGAAATACAGTCCTATGGTTCACACTATCAAAGACAAATAACCAGTGAATGCCAATTTTTAAAAATTATTTCATTTTAAGACAATCAGGGTTGGAGAAATGCTGGAAAAGCCTAACTGTTATTCAGGTTCAATTCCCCAGTATCCACTTAAGGCCAAATGTACAAAGTAGCACAAGCATCTGGAGTTTGTTTGCAGCAGCTGGAGGACCTAGCATGCCTGTTCTCTCTGTCTCTCTTCTATCTCTTCACTTGCAAATGAATAGGTTAAAAAATAAAGAAAAAAAGACAGAATCATAAAAATAACAATTTTATAATAAGAGATTATATCTAATAAGTATATTGTATCTAATATCTAATCTAATAACTAGGAAGTTATTGGATGAAAAACATGGGTTGCTAAAGTTAAAATAAATCACTTGAACACTAAAATAAGTAATGGGTACTTGTAAGATAGAATTTGTCATAAAAAAGATAAAAGTTGAGAAAATGTCATGCATAAGAAAAAGACAGAGACAAATGCACAAGTTGAATGATAGAAAGTTGGTCTGAGAAGGTATAACAGTTATCTTTTTGTTACTGTGACAAAATACCTGACTAACATAAGATCAAGGGCAGAAGGTCTTATTTCTGCTAACAGCTCAAGGTTACAGTACACCATGGAAGAGAGGCATGGTGGCAGAAGCTGGCCACATTTAGTCCAACAGTAGAAAGCAAAGCAGAGTGATGAATGCTGCTGCCCAACTTAATTTCTCCTTTTTATTCAATCCAGGACACTTTTCCATGGAGTGGTTCCACCTTACCGGCACAGTACACCTTTTTACCTCAATTACTCTAATCATGATAAGCGCTCCCAAGGATATCCAGAAGCTAACCTAATCTAGATGATTCTATTTCTGTCAGGTTGACAAACCATCACTGAAGGTCTATCTACTTCTTCACTTAACTCACTGAGCTCCTGTGAAAATTACATGGATTAATATTCAACATTAAATGTATGTGTGCTACTACTTGGGCACCATTCTAAATCCTATGGACAAATTCCTAGCAAGGGATTATATGTGACCTACAATAAACTGTATGACACACAAAAAACATAAGAAAATATGAAGTATTAAAAAAAAATAATTGGCATAATTTTTTGATTTTGTATTGTGGAAGATTAGTGTCTCATGTAACCTAGACTGGCCTCAAAGTGACAATCCAGCCAAAGCTTTGAATTTCTTATCTTCCTGTCTCTATCTCCAAGTATTGGGATGAAATTTACATAGATGTAAACATTTTTCAAAACTCCTTTAACTAAAAAAGTTACATCTTAATAATTATAAAATAATTCAATACCTTAAAAGTCTTGATTGTTAACTCAATTGGCTTAAGAAGTGCCAAGGAGATTAGTAGAGCATAGCTCTGGCTGTATCTGTGAAGGGTTGTCAGAAAGGATGGACTAAGAGATACTGGTTTACTCTGAATGTGTACGGTACCATCCCATAGGCCTGGAAGAGTGAAGGGAAGAAACAAGGAGTCAGTCACTGAGGAACTACAGGCGTGTTCTGCCTGTCTCTGCTTCCATACCTCCCTGAGAGGAGCTCTGCCACACTAATTGATTCATGGATCACTGAAACTATGAACTCGATAAACCATTCTTCCCTTAAGTTGTTCTGTCAGGTGTTTGCTCACAGTGATGAAAATTCCAAGAAGACACCAAACCTTTTAGTTTTTTGTCTCTTATTATCAAAACACTGTTCTAGATGTTGTGTATGACACTGATAAGGACAGGGGAGCCATAGGTTGTTACAGGAAAATCCCAGTGCCAGGTGTTGGTTATCTCTCAGAGAGTTATTGGTCAGGGAGGCTTCTAATGCCCCCAAACTGTACAGACTATTGTTAAACTCTTGGATGCCCATCAGAACTAGATGGCAAGACCTTCTTGCTTCCAGTTACTGCATGGTTCAGTTTCAGGATACCAGCAATCAAGCTAGAACTGATCTGAAAGTCCCCTCCTTGCTGACTAGCTGTCATAGTGCTGGAAAGTGCTAATGTAGCCTGTAAGGGGAGAAAAGTCATTAACAGTCTTAACCAGCTATTGACCTTGCAACCTATACAACTGGCCAGCCAGGCAACATGTACCCACTCGTACAATAGTGGCATGTCTGTTATAAGGAAAATCAACTGCTCTCGGACTAGATTTGATGCCTGCTTCATGTAAGAGAATTCATGCCTGATATTGAAAACTGAGGTAAAAGCCTATGGCTGGCTGGTGAAGTCATAACCCTTAGAGGGGAAGCTACAATTGTTGTTTGGTTAAATAGCTGCATGATACCCACCAAGTTGCCTTGTAAATATTTGTGTTTATGCCCATACATTACTATGCCTGTCACTTAGAAAAGCTTCTCTTTTCTAATGTCTATGACCACTGGGGAAAAGTGATGAAAAGTGACAGTTGAGTGTTAAGCACTACGTGAGACATCTGTCACAGCCTCCAAGAGTCAGGGACCATTATAGAACAGGTGGTGGAAAGAATGAAAAGAGCCAAATGATGGGAGGAGTACCTTAGAATGCTGTTATACACAAAATGACCGGTGTATTCCTACCACACAGCAGCTATCATTACCTGCACAAGACTTATCTAACATTGAGACTATCAATCAACATGTTGTGGATGATGAAGGTGGGCAGAAAAAAAAAAATGACATCAAAATAGAATAAGAACTAGTTAGAAAGACGAGGCAGTTTAGTTGAGGAAGGAGGGAGGAGGAAGGATGAAGAAGAATGGTGTGAAGGGATGATGATCAGGGTATATTGTGTATATGTTTGGAAGTTGTCATTAAGCTGATTTGAAAAGAAAAAAGGGTAAACAAAGCAAAACAAAAACTCCAGAAACACTGATTCTATATCTAAGTAGTATACATTTTTAAATAATAGAGTTTGTTTGGTGTAAAAATCATTCATCAAAATATTTTGTCATAACAGTATGTTCATAATTGTTTTTACCAAAGCATACCTAAAAATATTCCTAGTGTAACTTCAAAAAGTTGAGTCATAGGATATTTTCAGTACTACCAATTGTCTTTGTTATGCTCCCTAAACTAGTCTAGCATTCAATGAAAGTTTCAACTGCCAATTATGCTTTAAAAATCATAAATTATAAGCTGTTAAAAATATCTTTATAAAATAATTGCTGGCATGGATGTGTTTTGGGGAAGAACCCTTATATACTTTTGTGAAAATGTAAATTAATGGAAATAAGTTTTTATTTTCCTTAAAAAACTAAAAAATAAAAATACCATACAATCCAGGTATAACTGTTTCTGAATATATACCCAAAGGAGTCTAAGTCAGCATACCAGAGATACTTGCATACTCTCTGTACTGAAGTACTATGTGCAATACCTAAGTTATGGAACCATTCTAGAAGCCCATTAACAGGTGAATATTTAAAAAGTGAATATTTAAAAGGGATGGGCATGATGGCACACACATCTTTAATCCCAGCAGTTGGGAGGCAGAGGTAGGAGAATTGACATGAGTTCAAGGCCACCCTGAGACTACATATTGAATTCCAGGTTAGTCTAGGCTAGAGTAAGACCCTACCTTGAAAAAAAGAAAAAAGAAAGAAAGAAAAAAGGAAAACAAATAAATTTTAAAAAGTGGTATATGCCTGGAAAGTGTGCTTGCTTGGGACAGGTAGGCACATTGAAAGTATGCTTGCTGGGGAAAGATAGGCACATGGAAAGCCTGTTCATGTGGGGCAGGCAGGGAAGTGCTGGTTCTCCACAAAAGACATATGGGGACAGGTTCACAAGCAGGGAGTTGCCTGTAATCATTGATGCCAGACTATACTGTGACTGAGCTACAATCCCCAAAACAGATTCCTGATATCTCCTCATCTTCTCTGATACCAGTAGTCCTAGCCAAATCCACCACTAAGGACAAGGAAGCAAGTACCAGAGAGAAAAGAGGACCCTGCCTGGTTACTGAGCTGGCTAAGCATCAAAGGCCCCAGCCAGAATTCTGCAGATACATAGAGATGTTGAAAGAAAACATAATAGACAATAATAATGAAATAATTCTTTAAAAAAATTTTGAGGCAATCCCAACAGACTGGCCTTTCTTCTTTTATTTTCTTTCCTTTTTGTTTGTTTGTTTATTTTTACAAGAGAGAGAGAGAGAGAGAGAGAGAGAGAGAGAGAACTGGCACACCAGGGCTCCAGCCACCATAACCAAACTCCAGAAATGTGTACCACCTTGTGCGTCTGGCCTAAGTGGGATCTGGGGAGTCCAACATTCATCCTTAGGCTTTGCAGACAAGAACCTAAACTGCTAAGCCATCTTTCCAGCCCAAAATAACTCTTTTAAAGGGATACAAAGAAAGCCTCACTAACAGAGTAAACCACATGAAGAATAGACTCTCTCTCAGAACTTGAGGACAAGACAGATGAATTAGTCCAGAAATCCAAAAACAATGATAACTTAAAAACAAACATGTGAACAGAATATGAGGGAAGTGTGGAACACCTTAAGAGTCCAAATGTTTGGATCACTGTCATACAAGAAGAAATATAGGCTAAAGGCACAGAGAATATGTTCAACAAAATTAATCAAAGAAAACTTCCCAAACCTCCATCAAGAGGTGATGAAAATACCAAACAAACAGGATCAAAGAAGAAATTCCCCATGTCACAGCATAGTCAAAACTCTCAACATTGGAAACAAAGAAAGGCTGTTAAAAGCTGCAAGACAAAAGCAACTTGTTACATACATAGGTAACTTCATCACAATTACCTCTGATTTTTTTTTTTCCAATGGAAACTAAAAGCCAAAAGAGATTAGAGAGGAACATTTCAAATCCTAAAAGAACATGGTTGCTAACACAAAGTACTATACCTAGTAAAATTATCCCTAATAATTACAGGTGAAAGAAAAACTTTCCATGATAAAAGCCAGCTATTCAATTACATGAGCACTAATCCAATCCTACAGAGAATATTGCATTGAATAACCTGAAATGAAGAGGCAAACAATCACACCCAAGATCCTACAAGAGGGAAAAATAATAACCAAAAGAAGAACAGATGTGAAAACATAAAGTCCAAGAAAATACTAACCCTCCAACTTTACAGGGATTAATTCATACCTCACAGTTTTATCCCTAAACATCAATGGTCTCAGTACTCCAATTAAAAGACACAGGCTGAGCTAGATAGATGGCTTAGTTATTAATGCCCTTGCCTGCAAAGTATAAACATTCATGTTCAACTCTCCAGTTCCCATGTAAGCCAGACACATGAAGTGATACAAGCATTCAATGTCATACATGTGCCTGTATTTACTGAAAAGAAAACTAATAAGTTAAATTTAAAAAAAAAAAAAGAAATCAAGCACCCATCTCAAACAATGGAGCAGGGAATTGAATAGAGAGTTCTCAAAGGAAGAAACATAAATGACCATTAAACACCTAAAGAGATTCTTAACATCTCTACACAGCAGGAAAATGAAAAATCAAAACAACTATGAGAGTCCACCTCACTCCAATCACAATGGAAACCATTCAAAAAATTAAATGACATCACATTCTTGCAGTGGTGTGGGGAAAGGGGAACCCTCATACACTGCTGGTGGGTATGCAAGCTTATAGAGCCACTATGGAAAACAGTATGGAGACTCCTTAAAAAGGTTGAAAATAGAACTATGATTGTATCCAGGTATTCTTCCTTTGGACATATATTCTAATGATTCTACTATATACCCCAGAGACTCTTGTTCAACCATTTTTATTGATGCTTTATGCACAATAGATAGGAACTGGAATCAGCCCAGATGCACATCCATAAACCAATGGTTAATGAAGATGTGGCACATGTACACAATGGAATTATACTCAGCAGTAAGGAAAAATGAAACTACCAAATACATAGGAAAATGGAGGGACTTGGACAAAGAATCATGTGAAGAGAGGTAATAAAGGCTCACAAAGACAAATGTTGCATGTACTCTCTCATCTGTGTTTTAAATTTGGTCTCATCTGTGGCTCCTAACCATGATCAATTGGAAATGAGTGCAAACAAGTAGGAAGCCCCAGGACTATGGGCATAAAGCTAGAGTGAGCCTAGTATAGAGAGGAGAAGAGTTTCCCCTACCACCACTATCCCACAGGGACTGAGGCCTTCATGTCCCACAGTGGATACCATGATACCACAGGGGAGGACGCCCAGGGTGGTGGGGGCTGGGGAAAGAGGATGGAAGAGTATATCCTGTTATATTATATATAAAATAATTTTTAAAAAGAGAAAAATGTAGTATATATGCACAAAATAAAAGCAAAATTATGTCATTTGTAAGAAAATGGATGGAACACTATAACATTGTGTGAAGCAAAATAAGCCAGAATTAAAAAGACAAATATTGCATGTTTTCCCTCAGGTGCAGAATCTAGACATAAAAATACATATATACATATATACGTGTGTGTGTGTATGTGTGTGTGTGTGTGTGTGTGTGTGTGTGTAGAAAGGAGACTATTTAGAGGGAGGAAGGGAGCCAAAGTGAGGATAAAGGGAACAAGAAAGGTTAGTCAGGGATAAACATGAGTAAAATATAAGTTATACATATATAGAATATTTTAAGGAACCCATCATTTTGTATACTACATAAGAAAATATATCATTATGTTCCCCAACTAATCTTTCACATTGAATTGGCAACATGAGCTCTCAATTGCCCTAATGAATCATATGTATCTTAGTGTAGCTTTTAAGTAAAAGATGTTATTCAAAAGAGCAAATACTTTCTCATAATTTTATAATTTTAAAATTTATTTTAAAATTCATTCAAATTTCTTGATTAAGGGCAAGAAGGGATGATCCTCAAATGCCTTGAAAAAAAATGGCATTCAAGGTTTGATGTGAAAAATGTTGAGATAATTAGGGGTTGACTATTCTAAATATCACTTTGATAGGTGGAGTGCAAATGTTCTGTTTTCTCACTTAGGCCACATTATTCCAACATTTCCATGTCTTAAAGTTTCTATAACTCATTATTAAATAGTTGGTTAATATTATTGGTTAAATATCATGCTTGGAAACAGTCCTTTTACATTTAGAAACATCAGAAAGGTTATGCTAAAATGTGAGTGTCATAACTTAAATGCAATGCCATTTATTCAAAGGCAGAACATTACATTTGTGGAGGAAGAAAGACCTAGGAAAGGTCAAATTGTAGAAGTCTTCATAATTGGTGCTATTTTTATGAAGCATGAATAATAACACAGTGATACATATAAGTTCTTAAAAGTAAGCTTTTTAGGCCTGGAAATATGGCTCAGTATTTAAGGCACTTGCATGAAAATCCAAAGGACCCAGGTTTGATTCCCCACTACCCACATGAGCCATATGCACAATGTGATGCATGTGTCTGGAGTTCATTTGCAATAGCTGGAGGCTCTAGCATACCCATTCTCTCTCTCTCTCTCTCTCTCTCTCTCTTTCTTTTTCTCACTCTGCATATAACTAAAATTATTTTTTAAAAGTAATCTTTTTAAATATAAGCAGATAAAAGTCAAGAAAAATAAAGAAAGATTCATTTTACTATGTTCCATTAGATTTGTAAACTAGATAGAGAAATGTAAATAGAGTTACAGGAGGAATAATACAATTATGATCAACATATTTAAATGGTATTTGATAATTTTCTTGTAAGGAATATAAGCTTTATAATAATAGTACAGAAAATTTAGCTAATAATATATGAAGTTATTCTTTTATTTCCTACAAACCAACATTGTAAAAAAGTGATAGTTTATCTTGATTTTCAACTTGATTAGACTGCATTATATGTAGGAGACTAGTGAAGCATACCTCTGAGCGTGTCTACAATTGCATTTCCTGAGAAGGTTAGATT
The DNA here is from genome assembly GCF_020740685.1 of Jaculus jaculus. Taxonomy (NCBI): domain Eukaryota; kingdom Metazoa; phylum Chordata; class Mammalia; order Rodentia; family Dipodidae; genus Jaculus; species Jaculus jaculus. Next base: position 79,006,778 of record NC_059105.1, on the reverse strand, counting down.
ATTAAACCTGAATGGGTTAGTCCCTTGATGGAATCACAATAGGATGGTATTACTTGGAAGTGGTAAAAGGAGGAGGTAGGGTCTTGTTAGAGGAAGTAGGCCGCTGGGAGCAAGTACTTGGAGATCTATAGCTTGCATTGGCTTTTTCTTTATTTCTTTTCTTTGCTTCCTGTCTACCATGAGATGAGTAGCCTCTGCCACACTCTCCTGCCACCATGCTGTCCTGTCTCATCTCAAGTCCAGGGATAAAGGACTAGAGGACTGTAATGGTTAATCCAGGCTGTCAACTTGAAAGTATTTAGAATCTCCATGGAACTAAATCTCAGGATATGTCTAGGAGAGATTTTCTTAATTTGGTTAATTGAGGTGGGAAGACTCACCTTCAATGTGGATGACACAATTCCATGGGCTGGAGTCCTGGAGTGCATGGAAAGGAGAAAGGTAGCTGACTGGCAGCATTCATCTCTCAGTTTCATGCCCTTGGACTGAATATGACCAACTGCTTCCTGGTCCTACGGCTGTGTCTTCCTTGCCATGATGGACCATAGCCCCTAGAACTTGCAGCTAAAATAAACCCTTCTTCCTTAAGTTGCTTTTGCCAGGTATTTTATCACAGTAACAGAAAGAGTAGTGACCATGACCTACGTCCTCTAAAACTGTGAGCCTAACTAATTAAATCTTTCTTCCCCACAGGTTATTTTTGTTAGAAATCTTGTTGTAATGATAAAAAGTAAGTAATGCAGAGACTTTAGCTATTGATTAAATACAACTGGGATCAACTAAGATGCCAACATTTTAGAAAGCTGTTCACTTACTGGTATATGGTACTTTTATGTGTAACTTTTTACAATGTGGATATACAAGATGGTAAGTGTACTTCATATATATATATATTTTTAAATATTTCATTTATTTATTCATTTGACAAAGAGAGAGAGAAAGAATGGGCATGCCAGGGCCTCCAGCCACTGCAAACAAACTCCAGACATGTGCACCCCTTGTGCAACTGGCTACCATGGGTCCTGGGGAATCAAACCTGGGTTCTTTGACTTTGTAGGTGAATGCCTTAACCACTAAGCCATCCCTCCAGCCCTACTTCATATCCTTAACACAGTAATATTTTTCTAAATCAAGCTTTGGTGAAAACAATACTGTAGAAAGTAAGAAGGAGAAACTTCTGATGTGACAGTTTGAGATACTCAGTGGACCTGCTCTCCAGAAAATCTAAGAGAAATTACAAATAAAATGAATCATTCTTACTTTGAAAATGTTTTTAAGGACATACAGCCACAAAAGTATTTATTTGAGAAAACCAGGTAAGAGAACTATATGAACCTATGGTATTTGAAACAAAATCTATTGTCTCCCATTTTCTAACTGAGGAAGATAGACACCCTAATCTCAATGGATACAGCCAAAAAGAAAGTGCCTCTCTGTTCTCATTCTGGGGGCTCCAACAAGAGCATGGAATCACTTCTCATTCTTTTTCTAGGCACTTATGATTAAGGATATAATTAGGGTGAATGTGATGAGAGGTGGGGTCTCCTTTGTAAGGCCAGCCCTAGCTCACAGAATGTAGGACCTAACTTGGGCATGGTGTATCTGAGAATATTGGAACTCCAAAGTGGAGGTCCTGTGCTAGAAGAGATAAGCTGAAAGACTCTGAGATTATTAGAACCCCATCAACAAAGCTTTTAGCAACTACAGAATTAATGTTACTCAGAGAGAAAAATGGTGATGTTCCCACTGCCAGTATAGCAGTTGTAGCTCAGACTTTCACTTGACAGAAAGAGCTAGTTCCTAATTGTTTCAGAAGGACTCATTTCATTTGCAATTGAATATGGAGAAGTTCTATCCCAAGGGCACTCTTAAAACAGTGGAGAGTGTGACAAAGATGAAGCAGAAGAGTTGTAGACTTATTGGTTGGATGCAGACTAAATTAGAGATGAGGTTGTTTTCAGGAAGATCTGTGGTAACATCAGTAGGCTGTCAGGAGCTGTTGTGAGTTAAATGTAATGCCTCCCTTAGACTCATGTGCTTGAATGGCTGGCCCCTAGCAAAAATGGTGCTAATTCTGAAGGATGTAGAACCTTTAGGAAGTGGAACCTAGCTCAAGGAAGTATGTTACTAGAGAAGGGCCTTGAAGTGTTAAAGCCTGGCTCTTACTTGCTCTTATCTCTCTGTCTCTATTGTGGTGGCTCAAATGTAAATGGACCCATAGCTTTAGGTATAATTTTTTTTTTGAGGCAAGCCAAAGAGACTAGCCCTTTTTTTAATGAGAGAAATGAAAGAAATGAGAGAAGGAGGGCGAGAGAGAGAATGATAATTAGTGTGCCAGGGCTTCCAGCCACTGTAATTGAACTCCAGATGTGTGTATCACCAAGTGCACTTGTGTCACCTCATGGGTCCAGCTTACATGGGATCTGGAGAATCAAACATAAGTCCTTAGGCTTGGCAGGCAACACCTTAACCACTAAGTAATCTCTCCAGAACACCTCGGGTATTTTTTATTAAGTGTTTTACTTAGCCTCTAGGAGTATGAGTGCTGCTGAAGGAGGTCTGTCACTGTGGGCAGATCTTGAGTTAAGTCGTAGGTGTATATTTAGAGTCAGTTCATGTTTGCTGGTGGTATATTTTGTCTCATATGATACTTGTTTCAGAAGAATGAAACATGCCAGGTGGAAAGGGTCATAGACTATTCACCAAGGTTCCAAAGAGCTGCTGAGGTTAAGCAATGTGAGACAGGGCTGAAGTCCCCAAAAAGATGTGTTATGAGGACATTGTGTTAAGCTGTGAAGATGAACCCTAAGTTGCATTAGAGTTTCCAGGATACATCTATATACAGCCAATGTTGTAGTCCTGAGAAAGTAACATGGGAGGCTTAACACAGTGAGAAAAGACCCTATTAAAGTAATACGATCAGAGCTAGGGAGATGACTCAGCAGTTAAAGGCACTTGCTTATAAAATAACATAGTCAGTTATTAAACAAGCAATAACAAACTCAGAAGGAAAAGACCAGTACCTAGGACTGGTACAATACATTAATGAAAATGTCTAGATTTCAATAGCAATAACACACAAAGAAACAGAAAATACCAAAACAAAACAAAAATCAGCAGAAACTGCCATCAAGATTACCCAGACATCAGATTTAACAAAGCTTTTGAATTATTCATTGTCAGCATGTCCAAAGAACCAAATTATGTCTAAGAAAATAAAGGAATAACCTGTAGATTGGCAGGAAATACTAGTAAATGATCCATCTGATAATTAATTTGCAAAATTTGTAAGGAACTCAACTTAATTGCAAAAAAAAGTAAATTCACTAAAATTTGAGTAAAATTCTTTAATAGATATGTCTCAATAGAAGACACTTTGGGTCATGTGCAAATTAAACAATATTAAATTTGTTAATCCATGCACATAGATATTTTAATATTTATTTGTATATTCTTTCATTTCCTTCATCAGTACTTTACAGTTTTCAGAATGTGATCTTTTTACCTTACAAGTTAAGTTTATCTGATATCACTAATCATCAGGGAAATACAAATTAAAATCATAGTGGAATGTCACCTATAGCTTTCAGCTGAGCTACTATCAAACAAACAAAATGAAGAGGCAAATATTGATGAGAATTTGGGGAAATTGGAAGACTGGACCATTGTTGGTGGGAATGCAAAATGGTGTAGGCACCATGGAAATAAACATAATGCTCTCCAAGAAATTAAAATCAGAGCCATCAGCAATTGATCCAATAATTTTGCTTTTGAAATTTTATCTGAAAGAATTAAAATTAAGATCTTGAAGTGCTGCATGCAATCATATTCATTACAAGATTTTTTTTTTTTTTTTTTTGGTTTTTTGAGGTAGGGTCTCACTGTAGCCCAGGCTGACCTGGAATTCACTATGGAGTCTCAGGGTGGCCTCGAACTCACAATCCTCCCACTTCTGCCTCCCAAGTGCTGGGATTAAAGGCGTGCGCCACCACGCCTGGCTCACAGGATTTTTTTATAATAGCAAAGACAAAGGAATAATCTAAATGTTAACCAGAAGATAAATAGGCAAAGAAAATTTGCCATATGTATGAATACTTTAAAAAGAAGAAAATTCTGAAAATGCAAAGCATGAAATTAAATGCTATTATGTTAAGAAAAAGAAGACACAGAAAAATACTGGATGTTATATGTGGTATTTAAAATAGTCAGATTCTTGTAAACAAAGAATAAAATGGTAGTTACTAAGGAATGTGAGAAGGGAAAATGGGAAATTATTAATCAGTGAACACATAGTTTTAATTAAGCATGATAAAGAAAATCAAGTGACCTGTTTTGTAAGAGTGTACTGTAGTCCACATTGCTGTACTGTATACTTAAAAAAATAAAGGAGTTAAACGTTAAGAATTTACACATTAAAATTAAAATTTAAAAAAAAAATCTTTGAATGGTACATTTTAAAATGTATGAGTTTATAGGTTGTGAATTATTTTTCAAAACTATTTTCAAGTGATGGACATTATCTTTCTTTCAGAATAAATTAAAAAATTCCACTTGTTGGGCTGGGGAGATGTCTTATTGGTTAAAGTGCTTGCCTGCTAAGCCTAAGGACCCATGTTTGATTCACCAGTACTCCTGTAATCCAGATGCACAAGGTGGCACATGTGTCTGGAGTTTATTTGCACTGCCTTGAGTCCCCAGTGTGCCCATTCTTTCTCTGTCTCAGTTTCTGTCTTTTTTTCTCTCTCTCTCTCTCTCTGCCTCTCTCTCACACCTTTGGACTGGATCCTAGGAAGCATCCACAGTGACACCTCCTCTTGCCAGGCAGGTGGATCCCAAGTTATAGGCTTAATAAAACACCTGCATGTATGGGGGACATACATTCACATTCAAACCACTACATTCTGCCCTTGACCCACATAGACTGATAACCATACCACAATGTAAATTGTATTTAGTCCAAATTCAAAGGTCTGTACAAGCTTCAATACATCAATACTGCTCCAAAGTCTCATCTAGATTCAAGAATGTCTGTTAACAGCCCTATAAGATCAAAACAAGCTCCATACTTCAAACATATTATGGCACAGAGTAAGCATCCATTTCTATAAGGCATAACAAGGAGAGACTGAACCAATGCAAAATTAATAACCACCAGGTAAACATCAAACATCTGCAATTTGAGTCCAACATCCATCACCAGTGATGAAAATCTCTGTATTTCCAATTTCCATTCCTCAACCTAGGCTGAGTAGCCAGGGAAAACTTTCATCCCAAGCCAACAGCACTCCATGGTAGCCTTTGCATAGTCCTGGTATACTCAAAACGTCCATCTGACAATGTTCTCACGGTCCCTCTACCAGAGACATTGCACCCTGCTTCATATGCCACATCTCTGCCATGGCTCCTGAAACCATGTACACTTTATGACCCACTTCCATATATTTCTGAAGCTTCCAAAATCAATACCAGGTATGCAAAGACACAGCCATATATTAATCCAAATAGGAAATAAATTTTGACCTTGAAAATCAGGTTTCTTCCCTTTAGTCATATCCTTTAAAAAGTATTTGCATTTCTATCATTCAGTCTTTCCTGGGTGGAATTGCTGCAGGCATCTTCCCATTGCTTCAAGGTAAAGGAGGTAGGCAATCTTTAATGATGGAATCTTCTTAATAGCAGCTTCAGTAAACTAAAACCCGTCTCTGTGTCTGTAACTTTAAACCTGATTTTTTTTGAAATGTAAGTTCTATATCTTTCAATTCTATATCTTCCACTAAGCACATCACTACATTATGTTCAAATTCAACCTTAATCAAACTTTGGTTATGAGAATCAGAATGCAGCCAGCCTTTATGACAGTAACCCAGTTCCAACAAAGTTTTCTGCTGTTTTTCTTACCTTTTGAAATTCTGGAGCCAACACAATTCTTTCTGCACTTAAAATTTTCAAACTCTTATCAGAATAGCCCATAAAATTTGGCTTACCACTCTGTAAGGCATCCTCAGTTTAGTATCGAGTCCATGCCCCAAATCCACATGGTCAGATTCATCTTGCAGTAACACCCAACTCTTCTGGTACCAAATTCCTATAGTAGTCAGTTCCATAATACTGAGATGAACATCCAACCATTTATGGGAGGAAGGGACTTATCTAAAGCTTACATTCAGGGGAATTTCCATCTATAGCAGAAGAAGTTCACTCCCTTTCACAGATCCAAGCAGAGAGAAAAATCACAAGTAGTCAGCAAACACACACACACACACACACAAAGCAACAATCATACAACCTATTAGCAAGGAGAAGCCCTACCAGTGCTCAAACTTCTCTATACACCTTTGTGCTGGAATCAGATCCACTCCCAAACATGCCTTTGGGTTGGATCCCAGGATTTGCCCCCAGTGACACCTCCTCTAGCCAGGCAGCTGGAGACCCAAGTTACAAGCACAATAACACCTGAGTCTTGGGGGACAAACATTCACCTTCAAACCACCACAATGCTGTTGATGACCATTGTCTTCCAGCAGCTCCCCTAGGGCTTTCCAGTGCAAGGAGGGCTAAACGTGAGTAAGCTAGTTTCCCCTTTGGTTCCAGCCTGGGTCAAACAGCCAATTCTTAAGAAAACAAAATTGCAAAGTTTGCAAAGTATACGGACTGAAAAGTTGGCTTTATTTCCATCCATAAAATCCTGAAGACCCATTGATTGAGGTAACACATTAGAGATAGTTGGTCACAGATTCATGAACTTTTAAAGAAAGAAGGAAATTTGAGCTCCCCAAGACCAAAAACATTTCACATGAGGAGTCTATGGTACACACAGCAAAACAGCTAACATCACATAATACATTTATAGCATTACTGAACATGGAACTTGTTTCTTATCCTCTGCCCCTGTCACATTACTAGTGAGGCTGAGAAGAAAGTTACACCAAGCGAAGCAAAGCCAAGCATAACTGAATTTCCACACATTCTCCGACCACTAAAGGTGAGGTTCAGTGCTCCATGTGAAGAATGCCAAGCAACAGCTCCATCCTTATTGATTGTTGTAGGTAACACATCAATGTCATTGTTGGTTCACCTTCATAACTGCAACAACAAAATAAAAATCCAGATATTTTTATTGTAAGAAAATTTAAACACATTCACATATGTTGACTTTGGTCTAGAAACGAGCAGGTTTTGACCTTTGTAAATTTCTTTTCTTCAGACTTTAGTTGGTATTTTTCTTGTATTTTTAGTGATCACAATAAGCTATAATTTGATTTAAGTCCCAGTGCTGTCCTGCAAGGATTAAGAATTATAGAGGATATGTTCTTGTAGGATATGCCCAGAGAGCATTTATCAATGATTCATTGTTTTTTAGATAATAGAAACTATTATGTAAATACCTTTATTTAGAATTCCATGAATCTCATTTTTTTTCTCCACTTTACTCCACTTTGGTCAATTCTTTGAGGTCAAAATATTGACTTATTGCTGGAAAAGTATGTTTTCGTATTAAAAATTTTTAACAATTTTGGATGCAAATAGATAAAGCAGGTCATTTCAATTCAGTGCTATGCATACAACTCTACAAGCTGATTCAACTTTGCCTGCCACTAAGTGATTAGGATGGAGTGAAACTTCTACTATTTTCAGAAGCATTTCTTCTTAAAATAATTTTTTTTTATTTATTTGCAAAGGGAGAGAGAGAGAGGAGGAGGAAGTGAGTGAGTATGGGTGCATCAGGTCTTCTTGCTGGTACAAACAAACTCCAGACACATGCATCATTTCTGCATTTGGTTTTTCATGGGTACTTTGGAACTGAGCCTGGGTTGGCAGTCTTTTCATGCAAGTGATTTTAAGTGTTAAGTTGTCTCCCCAGACATCCAGAGGGATTTCTAGGAGACTTATTGAATTTATTCTTTTTTCTATTTGAGTTACTAAGCAGGAAATGCCAGCACTAAATTATGAAAAGGAAATGAAAGCAGAAGAAATAGAACTTTCATATTTTTAGGCTGGGGATATGGCTCAGTGGTTAAAGGTGCTTGCTTGCAAAGCATGTTCTGCTTAGTTTTGATCCCCCAGTATCCAGGTAAAACTGGATGCACAAAGTAGCATATGACTCTGGAGTTCACTTTCTTTCTTTTTCTTCCTTCCTTCCTTCCTTCCTTCCTTCCTTCCTTCCTTCCTTCCTTCCTTCCTTCCTTTCTTTCTTTCTTTCTTCCTTTCTTTCTCTCTCTCTTTTTCTCTTTCTGTCTCTGTCTCTCCCCCTCTCAAACTTTTTTTTTCAAAAAAAGAACTTTTCATATTGTCATTCTACACTGGATAAGTCATTTGTAGACTCATAATATATGAAACTGCAGTTTCTCTAGGATGACTTTGTGATAGGTAGGGGAGATGCTAGGGTAAGCTTAATGTCAATGGAGAAATAAAGGAATCATTCCTATAATGCTCTAGTTCATAGAACCCATCATAGTAAAATCTGTAATCTACCAAACACATGTTGATTTTAGAAACTCATCTTTCTATAGCCCAAATATTTTCTAGAGTAAGAAAATGTTCCTTGGTTCAGCATATTTCAGCTTGTACCTTATGATAATTTCTTGTAGTGTACAGTGCTTTACAAAATCAGCCAATTTCTGGCCTCTAAAGATTTTCTCCAATAACTTCCCATGCCCATCCCCATCCCTTGAATATGTAAATTTGCTTGACTCAGTCAAAAATGTTATCCATCAGGACCTTGCAGTAGTGGTGTAGAGATTGCTCCCTGAGCAATAGTGAATAATTGTTCCAATATAAGGCATTCAGCATTATTAGAGTAGAAGGAACAAATTGCCAAAGGATGAATTCTGCCTGAATATGTAGGCAGGTGATTCCTGCTTACTGACAGCAGGAAGAATGCTGGGGGAAAATGGTTACAATGATATGAAAATGAAGTTCACAATGGTTATATTCAACAGGTATTGGTGAATACAAAGATGACCGACACAAAATCAGCACTTAAAAAGTCACAAATTTTTGCATATCAAACTACAATATAGTGAAGTATTTTTTCTAAAAGTTTCCTAACTGTTAACTTGAAAATTTTTCTCATAATTAGTAGCAATCATATCAAGTTGAATAAATTAGGTCTAGATATTATGGTTCAAATTGGAAAAGTATTTACCCTGTACCTAAATAACATCTTGTCTACAGCAAAACACCTAATCAGGGCTGGAGAGATGGCTTAGCAGTTAAGCGCTTGCCTGTGAAGCCTAAGGACCCTGGTTCGAGGCTCAGTTCCCCAGGTCCCACGTTAGCCAGATGCACAAGGGGGCGCACGCGTCTGGAGTTCGTTTGCAGAGGCTGGAAGCCCTGGCGCGCCCATTCTCTCTCTTTCCCTCTATCTGTCTTTCTCTCTGTGTCTGTCACTCTCAAATAAATAAATAAATAAAAATTTTAAAAAAACACACCTAATCAGTGTACAACAGTTATTATTTCATTTTCTCTACCCAGGACTTTGAAGTTGCTCCCCCAGCTTTGTAGCCATAATAATAGGAATAGCAAAAGTTACTATGCAGAAATCGAATGCTTTTGATGTGCTGGAATTATGGGTTCATTTAGTTTTCACCAAAGTGTATGAAGGGAGTTCTACTAGAAGGAGCACAGGGTACAAGAAATGTATGTATGATGATCCAGTTCACATTGAGAAGTGGCCAAGATGCCTTCCCAGCCCCAGCACCTTAGCCACTATGCAGCTGTCCACTTGTTAATACACCCATGTATCCTTCATATGCTCGTAACCTATCATCTGAGAGCTTATTTTCATGCTAGACTCTGTTCTGTCTAAGGGTAGGATACTATTTCATTGGTAGTTAGGTGGCCATAGCCCACAAAACTATAGAGAGATGTTTGGGTCAGTGTATAGAGTTGTCATTTACTGCCCTTAGCTATGTTTTAGTTCTTTAATTCATTCTTTTCATAGTGGTGCTATGTTAATCTGAGGTACTGTTTGTTATGTTTCTTTGTTTGTTTTCCAACAAGCAGTCAGGATGCATCTTGACTACACACTGCTTCACTGAGAACTTACTCCCATTCTTACAAATACTCTTGTTGTTGATTAAGGCCCATATGGCTTCACTGCTCTTGGAGATATCGAATCAACACCTAGAATTACAGCTACTTCAAGGCTTCCTTTTGAGGGCTCCATGTGCTAGTGTTCTAGGCCACACGTCCCACCAAAGTAAAAGACAAGTGAATGAAGGATTCTTAGAAGTTCCAAACAAACTAGTGAAATAGTTGAACATCATCAACTGCCTTTATTCAACAGTTTGTTGTCATCATCCTGGCATTATTTATTTTTGTTAAGGAGCTCTTCATTTTCATATTGTACTGGACCCCACTAGTGATTCATTGGGTCTTAATATATCATTGGATCACATGTAATTGTAAATTCTTTGAAATTATTTGCTGCTATTACTAATTACTATTCTCTCCCCACTTGGATTGTATCTGAGAGACAAACCAAATGTTTTCTTTGAGCTCCTATAGCTCTTTCATAGTACTTGGTTTAGTACCAATATGTTTTGAGAGAATTGGCATGGAAGAGGAAATGCCTTTTAAATGTCTAAAGCTCTTAACAGGGAGGAGTGAAGAATCTTGAGAGAAATCAGTTAGTACATTTAGCAGCCATTCTTTGTGGTATACTTCCTAGTACATATCCTGGTGGTGTCAGATGCAGCACAGGGTACTTATAGGCATACATTATGTGCAAATCTCAAGGCACAAGCAGAATATTTGTCTCCCATTTTCTTCATGTGGTTTGTGACTTTCTAAAATTCGAATCAAATTAATTAATTTAGTTCTCCATAAATTGATGAGAAGAGACCATGTATGGTAGTTTTACAAACTCGATTTTTTGCATTTATTTATTTATTTGTGGTTATTGTTATGTTGAGATCTGGTCATACTACATAGCTCAGCCTATTTCCAAACTCATATTCTTTCTGTTTTAGCTTCCTGAGTGCTGGGATTACAGGCCTATGCCACCACACCTAGTTTGAGATTGAAGTAGCAGGAAATATCAACCCAAAGGGCACTGAAGTAAGTCTCATACATTAGTTATCTTGAGTTTTAAGGTCTTATAAAAAGATGACCAATAATACATAGAACTGCTGTCAGAAATAACAGACCAGATGAAAAAGGAAAAACAAGCCGAATTTGCATTATTAAAGGAATAATGGAGGGATAAGAGAAAAGATAAATTCTTACTTAATTGGAAAAATGCTCAATGTTTCAATGTCCCTTTGAATTTCATCTACCTAAATACTGTTTTACATGATACCTACCTCAATTAACTGCTTAAACAAGTAGACTACTATTTTGTTTTTATTTTATTTTATTTTTTGGTTTTTCAAGGTAGAGTCTCACTCTAGCTCAGGCTGACCTGGAATTAACTATGTAGTCTCAGGGTGGCCTTGAACTCACGGCGATCCTCCTACCTCTGCCTCCCGAGTGCTGGGATTAAAAGCGTGCACCACCATGCCTGGCGACTACTATTTTATACAATCCCAAGCTGACACGTTGCAAGAGATTGTGGGGTATCAATGGATATTATTTCTTGGTATATGCAACAAACATTTGTGAGTAAATTATGCATGTGCATAACATATAGGAATCTAAACATATGTCATTAATAATATCTCAAGATATCTGGCCACAGTAGAAAATAATTCATTCTGTACGTTTTTTATTCCTTCACCCAATATTGGAGGGACAGTTTTGTGCCTGGGAATAGTCTAGGCATGGGGAGAAGTACTGAATCAGAAATGCAGTTCTCTATCTCCCATTGCACTTCCAACGATGAGAATAATTTCCTCTCTGTAATTTTCACATTCACAGACACCTTGTAAAGGACAGTTAAACCCAGCCGGCAATGAAAATTGAGTAACATCTGTTGTTCATGTTTTTACTTATTCACAGGTTACTGTATACCACATTTACTCAAGGACCCGTGCATGCCTGACCAAACAAAGGTACTCTCTGTCCCAGCTAAAGCAATGATCCACTCAGTATTTTTGAAACAATACTCTATTTTATTACAGCGAGATTACAGGGTCAGTTTTAATGACCAAGGAAGCACTTTATACCACTATTTGAACAGTAACACCTGTTGAAACTTGTGATGTTATTGCTCTAAACTCTTCAGAATTCAAGATTTAAACTTTCCCCTAGTCACATGAGGACTGGTGTGAGCACTGCCAAGAATGTAATGACAAGATGGGCTGTTCTGAAACCCAGACTTTTCTGAGCTAGGCATCAAGGGAGAAACAGCTCACCACACCAGCAGCTGAGGCACGTTTTGTCAACAAGATGAAATGTTCTTGATTTCACTTTGCAGTGCACACTTCAACCCAGACCACAGGAGGATGGCTGTCGGACATGCACAGTTACTTGCGAGCAATCCTTGCAGTGTGTTTGGATGGGAAACATCTGTTGATTCACAGTCTCTGGCACAGGAGGCCATGCTAGGTGTGCTCAGTGGCTCTACTTACTTCTCAGTTAACCAGAGTGAGGACTCAAATGCTTTTTAAACAAGATTACGAGGAAGAGTTTTTTTTCTGGGTAGGACAAGTTCAAGGGAAAACCCCATCAACTCTTATTCAGAAAAATACAACTAGTTTGGCCTGGCAAAAGTAGTCTTTACTATAAATATTCAGAATCATGGTGGTGATTGTTGTGGAATTTTGAGTAGTCTAGCTTTAGAAGTGTTTCTTCTTTTATTTTATCTGTCTAGCCTACTTCCACTAGCTGGTAACAGAAAACAAATATTACAAATTTCAAGGAAAATGACTATACTGTATTTTTGTAGTTCGGAATGGCAATTCTGTAGGAAATAAGGAAGAGATAAGAGGGAAACTTAGAGCCAATCACATTCACAGAAACTAGAAAGAGGATTGGCGAGATGGCTCAGTGATTAAAGTGTGGTTCCTCGGCAAGCTTGACAGCTTGAAGGGGCCTGAGATTGCCCAGATTTAAATATCTACAACCCACAAAAGCAGCTAGGCATGGCTACCTAGCCTATAACTCAAGAACCCCAAAGGGGAGCAGAAACCTGGAAATAGCCTGGGCTTGAGTAAAACAGCAATTGCCACAATCACTAAGAGACTCTGGCTCTAATAAAACTTGGTGGAAGAGCAGTGGAGTGGGACACCTGACCTTTGACTCCTGCCACTTCAGATAGACATCCTCTGCTACAGGCAAATGCAGGAGACACTGAAAGCATATACAAACATGTGTACCATATACACCATACACACCACAGCACACACACAAATGATCAAAAAAATTACTAATAAAAGTGGAAAGATACAATGCCCTCCACCATAAGTGAGAAAATGAACAGGAACACAGGTGTTACTAACTATTCTTTTAGGCACCCATGGCAAGAGAAAATAAAAGATAAGATACAAATATCTATCTATCATCTACCATCTATTTTGCTCTTGTTCGACTATTCACCTTGTCAAATCTGAAGGACTCCCTTAACTTTGAGTTCAAAGAAGAGCATATTTTCATCCATGTTACTATATTTTTCAGCATTTTAGGAGGATAACTGAGTAATGAGTCATTGCTAAGATTTTCAGCATCATTGTACCAAGAGCACACAACATGTTTTCTACCTGTCGATATAAATTATTGCCTGCATGAAAAACTCCAGGAATGATTTGGCTTCCTGCCCACGCAAATCACTCCTCATCATTCAGGTTTCAATTTAATGCCAGTGTGTACTATAAGATGTATGTCCAATCCTACAAATGAGTTGCATGTGCATTTCAATTTCAGAAAATCTGGACTGAATTTTAAAGGAAAATATTTGGGATCTTTTGTAATAGAGGGGGGATTCTGTGCTAGGTGCATTCTAAATACACTGGAGAACTAAAATGCTGAGAGAATTTAGGAGCCACAGTGAATTAAGAAGGAAGAAAGGAAGGGATTGAAAACCTATAGTTATTTTTTGGCGGGGGAGTTTTGAGGTAGGGTCTTGCTGACATGGAATTCACTATGTAGTCTCAGGTTGGCCTTAAACTCACAGCAATCCTACCTCTGCCTCCCAAGTGCTGGGATTAAAGGGATGCACCATTACCCCTGACTTATCTTTTATTTTTTCCAACTTACTTTTCCAAAGAACTAAAAGATAATGTGGCAATTTTTCTTTTCTTTTTTGCATGATTATGTGTGTGTCATGTGCATTTGTGTATGAGCATTCTCATGTGTGTGGATGTACATGTGTGAAAGTGTATATGTGGAGGCCAGAGTTTGATATCTTCCTCACTCCATCTCTACTTGATTTGCTGAGGCAGGGTCTCTCAGATGAACAAAGAGCAAACTGGCTTGACTAGTGTGGTTATCCATCTTGTCCTGAGGAATTTGGGGTTATGGCAGCCCACTAGTCCACCTGGCATTTATGTGGGTGCTGAGGATCTAAACTCAGGTCCTTATACCTGTGTGGCAAGGGCTTTATCCACTGAACCATCTCCCCCAGCCCTGTGAAACTTCTTTCTTAGTTCCAATTTGTCTTTGTTCATCTTCTGACTACTAGTTTAGTAAGTTAAGCCAGGTTGGGAAGCAAGATACAGTATCTTGAATAGAAATCTACGGGTTCAGAAAGTTTTTTTTTTTTCTTTTATAGGCAAAATATACTCCAAGCACAAACTAGAAAGGTACTTTACACATCCTTATTTTATGCTAAAATGCTGCTACTGGGTGAAGATTATATGAAATACGTTAAAATGTATTCCAAATTTATAAAATTTAAAACATTGCCAAACAAATTTTTTAATGTTGCAAGATAAATTTGTTTCTGCAAGTATATTTTAGTAAAATATTAAGGGATGTAGAAAGCAAGTAAGAAATGCCAAAGCACACAAAACCATTACAAATGTGGGATATGTTGGGCAAAGGAATGTTCTGATATAAATGTAAAAAAAAAAAAAAAGAATATTTCCCATTGTTGTGCACTAGCCAAAACAAAGCACAATAGTCTACTGACCAAAAACCCAGCAATGACAACTATTCATGCATCTTCTTCACTAGAATTCATGCATCTTCTATAAAAGCCATCATCTACTTTGACTAGGTAATCATACAAGTAATAAATATTATACACAAAATTTAATATATTCAGCTATCTTTCACTCAGTTGGAGATTAGGACCAATAAAATGAAATATTGTTTAAATACACTTCTTTTTAAACAATTGAGAAAAATACTGGTGTTACATAACAACTCTTTCTTGTCTTAATTTCTTTTCTTTCTTGTGCAATGCCAATTCAATGCGTGATTAATGATTTAAGACATCAGTCAGCCAATTTTGTCTAGCTTCAAAAGTCTATTTGGTTGCTAAGAGTCAGTTTTTTCCCATTAAACTAAGTCTAAGCAAAGACACGTTGGGATAGGATGGCTTTTAAAATTATAGCTGTTAGTTGCCACTTGTAACCTGAGTAATGACTGTAATCTTTCATACTTTGTTGTATATTGCCATTAGTTTTATTGTTTATGTTGGCCTTAAGGACCAAGCTCAATGATGAGTTTCTTGGTGATAAGGACAATATCCATTATTGCTTTTATAATATAGCATTACACTCTGATACACAACTAAGGTATATTTTAGTTCTTATCTTTCCATATTTATGTGGAGTTTTTGAGTCAAATCCTGTGCTATTGGCATTAATAGTTCTTCCTTCAGCTATCAATTATATGTCCCCAGAATTGTATAAATGAAAATTACATCCCATATAATGAGCCTTCTTACTTCACCAATAAGAAAACCAAGACTCAGAAAGATTAAATATTTGGCCCAAAGTCAGACAGAGGATTCATAGCTTTCAACCATCAGACAAGGGTTCATCTTATAGATGAGTAAACTTTGGCCCAGACACCTGGTATTTCTTGGCAGCCTGCCTTAACAAGGATCATAACTGATGAATGGACATTTGTGGTTTATTCAAATTAAGATAAATCTCACTCATCAGTTGGCATAAGGTAAACTAATTTCTAAGCATAATTTTTAGAAACCAAACACTTGGGTGCAATTAGAGAAGCAAGAACAGTAGCTGAAGTGGAGATGCCAAGTTTTCTAACAAAGTCTCCTTAAGGGTTTAGCAACCTACCTAAGGGTCATTTAATTACATTATTCACCACATGCATACACATATGTGAGCACAGCAATGCATCTTGCAGCCTCCTTCCACAGAGTGTAGAAAGAGTCATCACATTCTTGGGAACATGGCTATCATGATATTTCTCAGTTTAAAGGAATTTTACTGAAGTAACATTGACTATGTTACACACATATTTCTTTTTCTAGCATTTGACATAAACTTTTGCTGAATTAGTTAATTTGCAAGTAACTTTTAGTAAATGATGCTTTTGGAAAGAGCCTCTGAACTATAAAAAATGTTAAAGAAATTTTAGGACAAAAGGGAATTTATCACAGTTTGCCTTTCTGGGTCTGGGTTACCTCACTTAGTATAATCCTTATCAGATCCATCCATTTCTCAGCAAATTTCATTTTTCTTTACCACTGAATTGAACTCCATTGTGTAAATGCTCCACATATTTATTATCCATTTATCTGTTGAGGAACATCTAGGCTGGTTCCTTTTCCTAGCCATTGTGAATTGAGCAGCAAAAAACATGGTTTTGCAAGTATTTCTAAGGTAGTGAGAAGAGTCATTATGTTATATGCCTAGGAGTGCTATGGCTGGATCACATGGTGAATCTATTTTTAGCTGTCTCAAGAATGTCCACACTGATTTTCACAATATCTGTATTGGACTACATTCCCACCAAAAGTGTAGAAGGGTTCCTCTTTATCCACATTCTTGTCAACATTTATTGGCATCTATTTTCTTGATGCTATTCATTCTGACAAGTGTGAGAGAGAATCTCAAAGTAGTTTTAACTTGCATTTCCTAGATGGCTAATGATGTAGAACACTGTTTAAGATGTTTATATGCCATCTGTATTTCTTCTTTTGAGAACTCTGTATTTAGTTCCATACCCCATTTTTTAAAATGAGTTGTTTGATTTCTTATTGTTTTGTTTTCTGAGTTCTTTGTGTATTCTAGATATTAATCCTCTGTCAGATGTATAGATGGCAAAGACTTTCTCCCATTCTGTAGGTTGTCTCTTTGCTCTGTTCATAGTGTACTTTGCTGTGCAAAAGCTATTTAATTTCATGAGATACCAGGGGCTGATTAGTGGTTTTATTTCCTGAGCAATTGGGGTTGTATTCAGAAAGTCATTGCCTATGCCAATATGTTGAAGGGTTCCCCTACCTTTTAGTCTAGCAGTTTCAGATTTTCAGGTCTGATATTAAGGCCTATGATCAATTTGGACTTGGTTCTTTTGAATGGAGAAATACAAGGATCTGTTTTAATCCTTCTACTCACAGATATTTATCCAGTTTTCCTAGCACTACTTGTTGAAGAGGCTGTCTTTTCTTCAATGAACATTTTTGCAATTTTTGTCAAAAATCAAATGGCTGTAGTTGACTAGATGAACATCTGGGAGCTCTGTTCAATTCCATTGATCTATGTGTCTGTCTTTGTGCCAGTACTATGTGGTTTCTGTTACTATGGGTCTGTAATATAGCTTAAAATCAAGTATGGTGATACCACCAGCTTTATTTTTGTTGCTCAAAATTATTTTGGCTATTTGAGGTTTTTTCATGCTTCCAAATGAATTTTAGGATTGTTTTCTCTATTTTCTTGAAGAATGTCATTGGAATTTTACTGGGGATTGCATTAAATGTGTAGATTGCTTTTGGTAAGATTGACATGTTCATAATATTGATTCTTCCAAACCAAGAACATGGAATGTCTTTCCATTTCCCAGTGTCTTCTGCAATTTCTTGCTTGAGTGTTTTAAATTTCTCATTGAGAGATCCTTCAGCTCCTTGGTTAGATTTATTCCAAGGTATTTTTATTTATTTATTTATTTAAGGTCATTGTAAATAGGAAAGATTCCCTGATTTCATCCTCCACATGTTTATTGTTAGTATATAGGAAAGCTATTAATTTCTGTGTGCTAATTTTGTATCCTGCTATGTTGCCAAAAGTGTTTATCAGCTCTAACAGTTTGCTGGTAGAGTCTTTAATGTATGGAATCATTCCACCTGCAAATAATGATAATTTGATCCTTCCTTTCCAATTTGTATCCTTTTTATGAGTGTCTCTTGCCTTATTGCTATAGCTAAGGCTTCTAGTACTCTATTAAATAAAAGTGGGGACAGTTGACACCCATGTTTTATTCCTGATTTTAGTGGAAAATTTTCAAGTTTTTCCCCATTTAGTATTATGTTGGCTGTAGGTTTGTCATAAATAGCTTGTATTATGTTGAGATATGTTCCTTCTATTCCCAGTTTCTATAGGACTTTTACCCCGAAGGGATGGTGGATTTTGTTGAATGCCCTTTCTGCATCCATTGAGATGATCATGTGATTTTTGTCCTTGAGGCCATTTATATGGTATATTACATTTATCGATTTGTGTATGTTGAATCATCCCTGCAACTCTGGGATAAAGCCCATTTGATCAAGGTGAATAATCTTTGTGTTATATTCTTGTGTTTTGTTTGCCAATATTTTGTTGAGAATTTTTGTATCTATGTTCATAAGGTAGATTGATCTGTCATTTTTTTCCCTTTTTTTCTTTTTAAAAAATTTTTTTTTTAATTTTTATTTATTTGAGAGTGACAGACACAGAGAGAGAGACAGATAGAGGGAGAGAGAGAGAATGGGCGCGCCAGGGCTTCCAGCCTCTAACGTGGGACCTGGGGAACCGAGCCTCGAACCGGGATCCTTAGGCTTCACAGGCAAGTGCTTAACCATTAAGCCATCTCTCCAGCCCCCTTTTTTTCTTTTTTATTCTATCTTTGGTTTTGGTATCAGGGTGATGCTGGCTTCATAGAAGGAATTTGGTAGCATTCCTTTCTTTTTTATTTTATGGAAAAGTTTGAAAAGCAGTGGTGTTAGTTCTTCAATGAAGGTTTGGTAAAATTCACCAGTGAGTCCATCTAGGCCTGGAATTTTTTAGTTGGGAAACCTTTTATAACTGCTTGGATCTCCATACTTGTCATAGGTCTATTTAAATGGTTTATCTCATCTTGGTTTAATTTTGGTAGGTCACATGAATCAAGCTAATAATCCATTTATTTCATATTTTCAAACTTAGAGGCATATATATTCTTAAAGTATGTCCTTATGATTTTCTGAATTTCTTTAGTATCTGTTGCAATGGTACTTTTTTCATCTTTAATTTTATAATTTTGTCTCTTCTCTCCTCCTATCAGATTTGTTAAGGATTTATCAATCTTTTTTATCCTTTCAAGAACCAATTCTTTGTTTCATTGATTCTTTTAATTGGTTTTTGTTCTTGTTTGTTTGTTTCTATTTCTTAATTTCTACCCTAATCTTTATTATTTCTTCCCATCTGTGATTTTTGGTTTGCCTTGTTCTTCTTTTTCCAAGGTCTTAAGGTGAAACATTAAATTGTTTACTTGTGAACTCTAATTTCTTAATATAGGCATTTAGAGCTATAAATTTCCCTTTTAGGACTGCCTTCATTGTATTCCAAAGGTTTTGGTATATTGTATTCTCATCATCATTTGGTTCTATGAACTTATTAATTTCCTTTTATATTTCTTTTTTTTTTTTTTTTGTTTTTGTTTTTGTTTTTCGAGGTAGGGTCTCACTCTAGCCCTGGCTGGCCTGGAATTCACTATAGAGTCTTAGGGTAGCCTTGAACTCACAGTGATCCTCCTACCTCTGCCTCCCAAATGCTGGGATTAAAGGCGTGCACCACCACACCCAGCTTCCTTTTATATTTCTTCAATAACCCATTCATCATTCAATAGTGTACTGTTTAGTATCCATGAATTTCTGTATACTCTATAGCTTTTCTTGTTGCTCATTTTTAGTTAATCCCATTGTGGTCAGATAAAGTACCAGGGATTATTTCAATTTTCTGGTATTTTTTAAGATTTGTTTTGTGTCTTAATATATGTTCTATTTTGTAGAATGTTCCATGTGCTGCTGAGAAAAATGTATAATATGCAGCATAGATAGAATGTTCTGTTCTGTAGATATCTGTTAGGTCCATTTCTTCCATGACATCATTATTCCAGATGTTTATATTTGCTGAGATGACCTGTCAATTGATGAGAGTGGGATATTGAAGTCACCCACCACAATTGTGTTTGGTGTTATCTGTGACCTCAAGTCTAAAAGACTTTGTGTGATGAAATTGGGAACCCCCATGTTAGGTGCATATACATTTAGGATTATAATGTCTTCCTGCTGGAGGGTTCCTTTAATCAGTATAAAGTGACCTTCTTTATCTTTCTGCACTAATATTGGTTTGAAGTCTATCCTGTCAGATATTAGCATACCAACCCCTGCTTGTTTCCTAGGCCCATTTGCCTAGAATACCATCTTCCATCCTTTCACCCCAAGGCTGTGTCTTTTATTAAGAGATGAGTTTCCTAGAGGCAACAAATGGCAGGATCCTGCCTTTTAATCCAGTCTGCAAGCCTGTGTCTTTGCTTGGGGCATTGAGGCCCCTCATATTAAGAGTTATTATTGAAAGTTATGTATTTATTCTCACCATTCTTCTTGTTTTGTAGTGTTTCCTGATTTCCCTTTACTCTCTCATTTTAAGTATTATTGGAATATGGTTTATTTTTTCCTGTTTCCTCATGAGTGTAGTGTGAAGGATTCCTTCAAGTATTCCCTGTAGAACAGACTTAATTGTCATGAATTCCTTTAGCCTGTTTTTGTTGTGGAAAGTTCTTATTTCTCCTTCAATTTGGGTAGATAGCTTTGTACGATAAAGTAATCTTGATTGACAGTTGTTATATTTTAGAACTTGGAATACATCATTCCAAGACCTTCTGGCTTTTAAAGAGTATGTTGAGTAATCTGCTGTGATCCTGAAGGGCTTGCCCTTATAAGTGATTTGTTTTTTTTTTTCTCTTTAACTGCTTTCAATATATTTTCTTTGGTTTGTGTATTTAGTAGTTTAACTATAACATGGTGAGGAGAGGTTCTTTCCAGGTTTTGTCTGTTTGGCATTCTAAAAACTTCCTGTATCTTCAATGGCATTTCTTTTCCAATTTGGGGAAACTTTTCTTCTATGATTTTGTTGAAAATGCCTACTATGCCTTTGGAGTGAAAATTTTCTCTGTCTGCTATACCCTGAATTCTTATGTTTGATAGTTTCATAGTGTCCTGTATAACTTGAAATTTCCATTCATATATTCCTATTAGCTTGTCTTTCT
The DNA here is from genome assembly GCF_020740685.1 of Jaculus jaculus. Lineage (NCBI taxonomy): Eukaryota > Metazoa > Chordata > Mammalia > Rodentia > Dipodidae > Jaculus > Jaculus jaculus. The sequence continues at coordinate 78,985,478 of NC_059105.1, read as the reverse complement.
CTTTGTTGGACTGTGTTAGATCTGCCACCTGGTCTTCTTGTTTAGATATTCTGTTCTCTCCATCCATTCTACTGGTGAGACTTTCCACAGAGTTTTTTATTTGACTAGCTGTGTTTTTCAGTGCCAGTATTTCTGCCTGGTGTTTCTTCAGTATTTCTATTTCCTTATTCATGTCTTATAATGACCTCTGTATTTCATTATGATGGTTTCCTGTGTTCTCTTGGAATTCCTTCAGGATTTTGTTTTGTCCTTTAATTCTTTTGTTTTCTTCTTTATTCCTTTCATTTCTCCTTTGATTTCTTTGAGTATAGATAAAATCCTTTTTTTTTTAAATCTTTGTCAGGCATTTCATCTAAAACAGCCTCATTGCGGGTCATTTCTGATGGATTTATAAGTTTTAGTGGGATTGTACTGTCTTTATTCTTTGTGGTTTTTGTATTATGACATAGCAATTTTTGCATCCTGAGTTTATTTGATGCTTGGGTTTTCAAATTTTCTGTGGTGCTCTTGGACTTGGAAATCCAATATCTTCAGAGTATGAGTTTAAGGTGCCAAGTGTAGCTCTTGTCTTCCAATCCAAGCACAGAAGTAATCCTAGGCATTGAATTTGCCTGCTTTTCAAATATTCTAGTGGGCTAGGTGGAGCACTTTATTGGCAAATTCTAAAATTCAACTGAGCAATATGCACATTCAATAAAAACCAGCCCAGAGTATACTAGTGTGAATAATGAAACAAACATATAACTTTTTTTTATCCCCAAATCCTTAAGGGAGTGTGTTGCTCTACACCCTTAATCCTGTAAGTGGAAGGTTGAGATTTCTGTTCTGAAATGGATTCCATGTCAGTCTGAATCAGACCCTGTTCCCAATAATGACAGAAGAAAAAGACAAAGGCCCTAGAAATCTGAAATCATAAAAGGAAACAATAGTCAACGTCCAAATACAGCTTAATTGAGAATGGTAAAGCCAACCACAGATATGTAACCCATAACCTGGAGAGATTAGCACTTTCAGTGCATGTCTATGTACCTGAATTTTTTGTCAGTTGGCTTTGTTACTTCTTGGGGTGGCTTCCAATCTCACCAATGCTGAGTGCTCACCTTGATCTCTCTGTGATGTGCTGTGAATCTGGTGTTCTGATCTTCTGTGCTGGATGCCTTGCTAACAGGGGCTGAATACATTCTCTGCAGGCTTTTAGTTCTCGTGGTTGGAGGATAGGCGAGTGTAGGAAGCTTGGAGTTGTACTGGAACTGCTCAGCTGGTCCTACCTGTATCCCTTTCAGTTGGTCTCTGCAATCTCCCCTTCAAGTTTCTTGACTTTGCAAAGAGGCTGATGAGGTTGGAAAATCTCCTTGTTTGGTCTCTGTTCCTGCATCTAGGCAGCACCAGCCTAGGTGTGCACATGTATCAGGGCCAAAAGCACCTTGGTGGGATTCTTGCCCATTTCCTCCTTTTTGGTAGGTCTTGGTCTCTCTCCTCTTTCCCTTCTGTGGCCAATAAAAACCTATACACCTTCACTTTTTGGAAGAGTAGTATATTTTACTGTAGTTTTGCTTAAATCCCTCCCTAGGCTGGTTTGGTATTACTCCTATGCAGCCATCTTACCCTGAAGTCCCAGAACTCATATTGACAATTTGCTTTTGAAAATATATGTAGATATTCTTGTATAAGACTTTTTGGAAGCAGGATTTTATGTGGATATAATAATTTAAATAAGCTGTCAAGTGGCCTCCCACCAGTACCACATTGCTTCTGTTTTTTACTTCCCTGTCAATATCCACTATTATGAGCATTTCAAACTTTTGGTATTCTGGTGAGTGTGAAATGATATCCCATGATTTTACTTGCATTTCTTTCATGCAGAATTTCACATATTTAATGACTATAATTTTAGTTGCTTTTTGATCTAGCATGTGATATATTTTTTAGATAATTCTACATATTCTTGAGAAGAATGTGCATTATGTGCATTCTGTAGTAATGGATAAGTCTTCTGTAGTAAAGATTGATAAAGGGCAATTTGGTTGGTAGTTTTCAGAAATTCTACTTGCTTCCTGATTTTTTTTCCATCTATTTATACTAGAAATTACTAGGACAGTGATTTAGTGAAGTTAGCTAGCATCATTTGTTTTTCTTTTTTGGATGCTGTTTTTGGTTTTTATATCTAGAACTCATACCTGTTATAATTTGAATATTTGTGCCCCAAAGCTCATGTGTTTAAGGGATGGTCCCCAGCTGGTGGGCCCAATCATTGAGAGGTAATTGAATAATGTGGGCTCTGATTAATCAATACATTAATTCACTGATAGATTCATAATTTGAGGGCAGTATGGGGAGGTGGTAGAAACTTCTGCACAGGTAGAAAGTCTGTGAATAAATTCATTTCTTCATATGAATTTCCAGTTTCAGCATCATTTGTTGAAAAGACCGATTCATTGAATCACCTTGGTTCTTTGTCTAATATTGGCTGCCTGTGTTTGTGTGGACCCACTATAGACTCTATAGACTATTCTGTCCCATCAAGCAGTCCACACTTTCATCAATACCACATTTTCTTGACTATAATAGCTTTATGACATCTTAAAGTTAAGTATTCTCAATCATCCTTTTTCCTCTCTCTTTTAATATTGTGTTGGCTATTCTGGGTCTTTATCTCTTCAAATAAGCCTTAGTATCAGCGTGTTGATATGTACAAAATAACCTATTGTAATTTTTCTTTATCAGAAAAATTACATCATGACAATATTGAGTCTTCATATCCATGAACATGGATTACCTCTCCATTTATTTAGTTATTCAAAGTTTTTTAAAGTCCTTTATATAAATCTTCAGTATATTTTGCTGAGTCTACATCTAAGCATTTCATTGGGTGAGGTGTTACTATATAGGTTACCATGTTTTTAGTTTCAAATTCCCTTTGCATGTGGATTATTTAAATGAAGGTAATTGAATTTTGTATCATAATCTTGTATCTTATAACCATGCTAAAATTGCTTAGTAGTTTCAAAAATATTGCTAATTCTTTAATATTTTCTATATATATTTTCATGTCATCTGAAAGTGAAGGCAGTTTACTCAGTCCTTTCTAACCTATAGTTTCCTTTTCTTGTATAACTGAATTTCCTGGGACTTCTAAAAGGATGTTGAAATGAAGCCCTTAAAGAAAATATCTTTACTTTATTTCTAATCTTAGTGAAAAAGTCTCTATATTGTCACAGTTAAGTATAATATTAAGGGCAGTTTTGTATAAATTCTGTTTTATTTACCAAATAAACTTCCTCTATATGTTAAGTGTTATTAGATGAATGAGTGTGTTATTTTACTGAATGCTTTTATACATTATATGATTGTGTAAGTTGTATTCTTTAGGCTGATAATGTGATAAATTACATCAATAAGTTTTCAAATGCTGAACCAGCTTTATAAGCCTAGACTTGATGATTAATATTATCATCATGCACAATTCTTTTAATCACTGTTGAATTCAAACTTACAAACCTTATTGAGGAATTTTGTATGCATGTTCATGAAATACATGGTATATAGCTTATTTTTATATATCTTTATCTGATTTTTGACATTTCAACAATTTTTGGTTTTATTGACTTATGCTCTACTCTTCTTTACTATGTTTACTTTTAGTGTAATTTGTTCTCTTTTTCTAGTTTTATAAGGGAAAAGCTTAGATTGTTAAATTTTTCTACTTTTGTAATATGTGCATTTAATGCTCTCAGTGTTTCTCAGAATTGCCTGAACTACCTACTATGAGCTTTGTTCTTCTATTCTTCCTCATTTAATCCAATGTTTTTTAAAGATTTTACTTTTATTTATTTATTAATTAGAGATAGAGAGAGTGAGGGAGAAAAAGAGAGAGTGAGAATGGGTGTGCTAGGGCCTCTAGCCACTGCAACTCCAGATGCATGTGCCCCCTTGTGCATCTGGCTAACGTGGGACCTGGAGAATCAAACCAGGATCGTTAGGCTACACAGGCATGTGCCTTAACTGCTAAGCCATCTCTCCAGCCCTAATCCAATGCTTTTAACTATCTCCTCAGATTTCTGTGTTATTTGTAGCATGTTGCTTAGTCTTGAAATATTTCATTGATTTTCCAGTTATCTTTTTTCAATAACATTCAGTTTATTATGTTGTTGTCTGAGACCAGATATTATATGACTTCTTTTAAGCTTGTTAAGGTATGCCTTGTGCCCAGAATATGATCTGTCTTGGTGAGTGCTCCTGGTGAACTTGACAAGAATGTGCATTCTGCTGTTGTTGAAGGAGATAATCTATAGATGCCAATTATATACAGCTGATTGGAGATGCTATTGAGTGTTAACTATATTTACTGATATTCTGCAGTCTAGATTTGTCCATTTTTGATAGACTTATTGAAGTCTTAAATTATAATGGAATTGATTCCTATATCTCACCTTGTAATTCTATCAGTTTTGCCATATATATTTTGACACTGTAATTACATATGTTTACTTGAACTGATCTTGATACATAATTCTCCTCAATCAATTTATTTGGTCTGCTCTTTCTGAAATTTAAAATTAACACTTGTTTTATGTTGTTGCTTTGTTTGTTTATTGTTAGCATGTTATCTTCCCCCTTCCCTTTATTTTTTGTTTACATGTATCTTTCATAGTCCCTAGTGCTTTTCATTACATAATGAAACATATCATTTATGTATATCTATACATTTAAGATAGTCCTAGGGTAGATAATGAATAATTAAGTCTTGTTTTTAACCTACTCTGATTATCTGCTTTGTAAAAATTCATAGTATTTAAATATACTTGTAAATGATTACTGACATATTTATATTAATATATACTGTGATCATGATGTTTTTATTTATTGCCCCATTTTTGTTTCTATTTTTGCTTTCCATTCTTTTTCTTCCATTCCTTTTTTTTTTTATTAAACTTTTGTTTTTGTTCTTGTTTTTGATTTTGTTTTTAGAGGTAGGGTCTCACTCTAGCCAAGGCTGACCTGGAATTCACTATGTAGGTTTTGGGTGGCCTCAAACTTATGGGGATCCTCCTACCTCTGCCTCCCAATTCTGGGATTAAAAATGTGTGCCACCATGCCTGGCTATTATATATATATATATATATATATATATATATATATATATATATATATATATTTTATATATATATATATATATATATATATATATATATATATATATATATATTTTATATATATATATATATATATATATATATATATATATTTCTTTTTAATACTTTTTAAAAGACTTTTCAAAATGTATTTTTATTTATTTATTAGAGACATAGAGAGAGAGAGTTAGAGAGAATAGGCACACTAGGTGCTCTTGCCACTGAAAAGTAACTCCAGATGCATGCCCACCATGTGCACCTAGCTTACATGGGACCTGGATAATCAAACCTGGGTCCTTAGGCTTTGCAGGCAGGTGCCTTAACTGCTAAACTATCTCTACAGCCCTGAAGAACTTCTTTTAAGCTTTTATTTCAAAGAAGATTACTTACAACAAAATTCCTGGTTTCCTTTTTTTTTTTTTTTCATTCTGTGAAAGTCTTTATTTTTCATTTTTCTTTTTTATTTGTTAGTGCTCACGGGGATCAGTGGCTAGCAGCATGAGAAAAGATTGCCCTATGTAACCTGGCTGTCATAAAACTCATTGTGAAGTTCATTTTGGTCCCATACTTGATATCTTGAGTTAGACCCCCAAATGTTGGGATTACAAGTTTGTGCCACTATGCCCGATTCATCCTTATTTTTTTGGTTGGTGATGATTCCTCTGAACACTTTAAATATTTCACTCCACTCCTGTCTTGCATGCATGGTTTCTGAGAAGGTAATTGCATGATTGTATTTGTTCTCCTAAAGATAAACTATTTTGCCCTCTGGCTTCTTTCAGTTTTTATTCTTTATCTTTGCTTTTCTGCTGTTTAAATATGAGATGTCTAAAATAGGGTATTGTTTTGCTTTTTGGTCATTTGTTCTATTTGTCTCTGTGCTTCCTGAATCTGATCTTTGGTGTATGATGTTCATTTTCAGAAATCGTAGCCATTGTTTCCTCAAATCTTGCTTCTATTCCTCCTGCTTCATCTACCTCTTCTTCCTCCTTCTCCTCCCCCTCCTCTTTCTCTGGCATTTTTTACATATTTTAGTAAATAGTTAATAGTTCTTGAACATTATATTCATTTTTAGTGTCTTATCTTAAATTTTTGAGAATTTCTATTATCATATCTTTAAGATCAGACAAGCTTTACTTTGCCATATTTAGTTTACTCATAAGACTATTAAAGTCATTATTCACTACTGGTATTGTGTTTTTAAAAATGTATAGCATTTCTTTTTTTAGGTTTTCCATCTTTGCTTATGTCTTTTCTTTCAACTGTCTTTTCCCATTAGAGCCCTTAGAGTATTGATCATATTTACTTTAAATTTAGTGGTCTGATAATACCATATCTGGGTCAGGTTCTAATGTTTGTTCAGTCTCTTCAAACTAGGTTTTGCCTTTTAGTGTGCTTTTTAACTTTCTGTTGAGAGGGAGACATGACATATGGGATAAGAAAAACTACAGCAAGTGGTTTTAGTGAGGTATTTTGGGAAAGGAAATTGTTCTGTAGGTCTATGCTTAAGACTTTTAGTGAGCCTGTACATCTAAGCTGTGAAATCTAAATTGATTCAGGATGACTAAATGAAGGATAGATTTTTTTCTTTTTTTAATCTCCCTGCTCCTACATGGAAGGTTGGGATGAACTGGAGTCTGTTATGTCCGATAGCTTGGATCAGTTAGTGTGTAATAAACCCAGTAGGTGGGCCTTGTTAAGAGGAAGAGAATGCTAAACCATTTGAAAATGGGTTGTTACTCATCCATCCACATTAGGTTCTGGGGATTTTTCTCTGATCTTATTTGTCTTTTTTTTTTTTTTTGGTTTTTCAAGGTAGGGTCTCACTCTAGCCCAGGCTGACCTGGAATTCACTATGGAGTCTCAGGGTGGCCTCAAACTCATGGCAATCCTCCTACCTCTGCCTCCCAAGTGCTGGGATTAAAGGCGTGCACCCCCATGCCCGGCTCTGATCTTATTTGTGAGAACTTCACAAAGTTCTAGGAGGTAATACTCACAAGGGTGATGTTCCCTTTGTTATGGACCCCTTTCTAGTTTTTAATCTTTTAAAATTTGTCTACTTAATGCTCCAGAAATCCATTAATACACTTTAGGTTTCTCTGCCCTAGTCCCCACCAAACTGAGTTTCTGCTTTGGTAAATTGTGATTTTTTTGCATCCACCTGTCTATCTCTCCAATTGGTATATTGGAAGGTTAGGGATAGGGTGCAGAGTGATCTCTTTTCTCTGATAGATCTGACATTTGTTGCTTTTTCACTATATATTGCTTTTTTACTATATATAGCTTTTTCAATTTTTTTTTTTAGAATAGAGTAACAACTACTTTAAAGCACCTAATATACCAGATTATAAACCAGAACCATCTTTTTATTTTTAATTCTTCTGTCTTTATCAGACAGCCTTGTCTTGTAGACAATTTATACTGGACTTTGCCTTTTTATTTAATTTGTAATTTCTGTCTTTCAATTGTAAGGTTGAATCCTCACACATTTAATGTAGTTATTGCTATGCTAACTTTGATCTAATATTTTGGTATTTATTTTATATTTGCTCTCTCTGTTCCTTGTTCTTCCAACCCTTTCATTCTGCTTTTATATTATTTCATTTCATTGCTCTTCATTACACTTCTGCATGTTCTGTTTTTAATGACTTCTATAGAGATTGTAGTAATGCATTCTTTAATTACTCCAGCCTACCATACCAGTCTCACAGCACTTCACAAATAGTGTACGGATTTTCCCATAGCTTATTGTGTTTGTTATTATGGTTCTTTGATCTATTGCCCTACATTTTATTTCATGTATGTTTTAAATTCCACAATAAATGGTTAATTTTTTTCTTTTAAACATCTGGATTTTACCATGAGTCTAAGAAAAGAAAGAGGAGTATTAGCATTTTTGCTATTTCCAATGTCTTCCAGTATTTTCTATTGATCTGAATTTATATCTGGAATTATTTCCATAAGCTTGAAGAACTGTGCCTGGAAATTCTTAGAGTTTGGTTTTGCAGGCTATGAATTTCTGCACCTTTTACTTTTGTGAAAATACCTTAATGTCAGCCAGTATTTTCATTGGATATTCTAGATTGACAATTATCATGTTCTCTGATCAAGTAGTAAAGGTGTTTCATAGAAGTTAATTGACATTTTTTAAGATTTTCCATCTGTGATGTGCTTCTCTTTTATCTTTTGAAGAGCTTTCTTTTTAGCTTTCATTTTCATCAGTTTAATCAGAATAGGCCCAGAATGTGTTTTGTTTGAATTTTGAGGTTTGATAAGCTTCTTGGGTATAGAATGAATATTTTCAATCTATTTCAAAAAACTGGGAGTTAGAGAGATGGCTTAGCAGTTAAGGCATATGCCTGCAAAGCCAAAGGATCTGGTTTGATTCTCCAGGACCCATGTAAGCCACATGTACAAGGGGAGCAAGCATCTGGAATTTGTGATGTGCCCATTTTCCCTCTCTCTCTCTCTCTCTCTCTCTCTCTCTCTCTCTCTCTCTCTCTCTCTCCCTCCCTCTCTTTCTCTCTCTCTCAAATAAACAAAATAAAAATATTTTTTAAAAAACCTGTTTCTTCAGTATTTTTCAACATATTCTCCATTTGGAACTCCACTTAGATACATATCATATCACTTGATATTGTCCTAAGGTCTTTGAAATACTTTGTTTTCTCAACCTGTCTTTCCTCAACATGCCAAGTCAAATAATTTCTGTTGAAATGTATTCAAGTTAATTCCATTCTTTCTTCATGTCTAGTCTTTTGGTAGGCCTATCTAGTCATTTTAAAAAATATTTAAATATGCATTTTTCAGTTCAATTTTCATATAGTTCTTTAGAATTACTATTTCTTTTGAAATCCCATCACTTTCTTTGTATCTATTTTAATATATTTATTAGCACACTAGTAATTATTAAAGTTCTATCATTTCCAACACTGAGAGTTTTGTAGATCTTTTATTAACTTTTTCTGCTACATACTGGGGATTGTGAATGAGAAGTTTGAGATATCCTGGATTGATTATGTTCCTCTAAACAGTGTGAACTTTTGCTCTACCAGGCAATTAAGTTACTAGAAGGTACATTTATTTTTTTTTAAATCTTGGGGCTTGGCTTCATTAGAACAGGTGTATTTCAATCCCATCTAAGTCAAGAAGATAGCCACTGGACCTGAAGCCTGATCCTTATTCAGAAGTTATAATAAATCCTTGGTTTTAATAGAAAGCTCTGGCTTTTATAAGACACTCTAATTTGGCACAACTTGGATTCTAAACTCTCACCCAAAGTAGGTCACTTCTCAAATTTTAACTGTGCTTTTAGTTTTCAAATTATTGCTTTCTAAGTATCCATGAAGTCTTGTTTCATCCATATGTACTTCAGAATTCAGCTAGGAATAGATTAGATGTATTGATGGCTGCAGACAGATGATAGATACATAGGTAGATGCTAGAGAGACAGAGAGATAGGTAGATATTCCAAATAAATAAGCATCATAGCCTAGCCAAGTTGACACATGGTATTAACCATTGTACCTGCTTTGACAAATTCATAGCTAAAGATGGTAACTAGATGTAAAATATTCAAAAGAATGGCAGAATTTTTTGAGCTTTATATTTGTAATAATTGTATTTTTATTTTAGTTTCTTCTCTCTGACCTCTAGATAGTGACTTTATAATATACTCATATTATTTATTCATTTTATCCCTTAAACTTGGCTATAAGCTTTTTGAGAGCTAAAAGTCCTTGATTATGTATCATTGTTCATGGTATCCTGGTAAGTGGAAAATAAACTGAGAAGATGACAACTGCTGAGTTTCCATCCCACAATACTATCCACTGTAGGTATCTTCTCAATGCTGGGATAGAAAGCATCTGACCAGAAGCAGCTGAAGGGAGGAAATTTTTTATTTATTTATTGTTTATTTTTATTTATTTGAGAGTGACAGACAGACAGAGAGAAAAAAAGGCAGATAGAGAGAATGGACATGCCAGGGCCTCTAGCCACTGCAAAGGAATACCAGATGCATGCACCACCTTGTGCATCTGGCTTACATGGGTCCTGGGGAATCAAGCCTAGAACTGGGGTTCATAGGCTTCACAGGCAAGCAGTAACCACTAAGCCATCTCTCCAGCCAGGAATTTTTTTTTTTTTTTTTTATTCTGGCTTACCGTCTCAAGGGAAGCTTCATCATGGCAGCAGAAAGCACTGCATGAACAGAGGTTGGACATCACCTCTTCCATAGCAGGTAGAAAACAGCAGCAGGAGAATGAGCCAAATTCTATCCAGGGTAGCTGGTTATAACATCCCAATCCTGCCCACTACAATACACCTCATCTAACAAGGAGCCACCTCCCAATGCCATCGGTAGAGGACCAAACATTCAAAATACATGAGTTTATTGGGGTGAGGGGGACATCTAATCCAAGCCATTACATTATCATATGTTTAAAAAATATAGAGATCTTTACCTTTACTTTCAGATAAGCTTTCACTGAGTAAGTGCTAATAACTGTTTGAAGACATATTCCAAATTATAAAAAATAACACAAATAAATATTCACTATTTTCTGTTATTTTTATTGTGCTCTAAAGTGAATGCTGAAATGCTGACTTGAAAAATATTCTAACATTTTAAGGAATATCTGATAATTATTGTAGTTATTAAACTAGGCATGCACACTGAAAAGTGTCACAGATGCCAAATTTTCCTTCTGATAAAATCTACTGCCTCCTAGAGATCTAAATAGACTAGTCATTCTGTTTCTTTCTTCCATTTAAAACTGTTGTCACGTTTACCTTTCAAAGTTTTTCATGAATAATTTAAACTGAGACAAGGAATGCATTGAAAAATGTGGGGCCAATGCAAAGAAGTTTGTCAGTAATCTCCTGAGTCTCCTGACCCTAGTAGAAATCCTAAAACAGCGACATTCAAAGTGAGATCCTTTCAGCTGTTGTGTAAGATGGACAGGCTACACTACTGAGTTACAATCTGGACTTAACCTGATCCCATCTTGATTATTTTTTCCATGTCTGAAACTAAAGACAATGCTACTGACCCCATGTTTCCTGTGAGTGAGATTTAGGAATTAAAATGGACTGCCCATATTTTAGAAATCTTTGAGAGTTGAGTTATTTGGGGAGAGAATACCATTACCTATATGAAAAACTGGTAGGCAATTTCTATTGTTCCAGGAAACTTGGGATAACAATGCATTCCCAGACTTTACTTTGCAACAGACTGACAAATGTTATGGCTTTAGTGTGAAAGCCAGAGAGAACTTTTCCAGTTGTAGACATTTCAGAGCTGTATAATTTTTTACTCTCAGTTTGTTTAGGTTTTCCGACCAGACTTTAAGAACTTGCTTTGTTTCTTGATTTTTTTAAAAGAAAAAATTCCAAAGGGGCAGCCAATTTCCAAAGTCTTTGAAAGAGGATATGCAAATATTTTAAAATGTACCTTTTACAGAGTATTTAAAATTGACTGAATTATAATGGAATGGATTGGCTTAATACAGTGCCACAAAATTCAGTTAACCTCAAAGTCACAAAATCCAATGTATAAAAGCATTAGCATAATCCTATGTAAAAATTGTGTTTTACACCTCATTAGACTTCATTGATCTCAATCATGGTTATATATATGCCACAGATTAGCTCAAACAGGATTTTGAATTTTAGGTGGCTCCTGCTTTATATTCTTCCAATTCTAGAATATCTTTATAATTACTTGTGTCCTGATAGATTAAGAATCATTGTTCACTGAAGAGATTAAATAGTACTGCACTTTTGAGGAGATTAGGTTCTCTAAGAAAAAAAAATTGGCATGATTAAAAAATGAAAGCTTATTGCACTGTCTGAAATGTAATCCTCTGTGCAGAGAAGTGAGACATGGAGAGCTGAGTTAATGAATATGTCCCTAATGGTATGCTCTTACATTCTATCTGTTGGAAAATTAGACATATTTATTTTAATACCCACATCTAGTTTAAGTGAATTTGAATCTAGTTTGGAAAGACTCTCAATTTAAATCTATATCAAGTTTTGCTAACTCAGAAGTTAAAACCTGAAAAAGATCTAGCTGGTCTATGGAGCACTACAGCCTTGGGGATATCCATAGAAGTCTATAGGACGCCACATTAGCAGCGGCCTGGTTACCACTTGTCTTTGATGTCTTCACAGATCAGGACCTTAACCCAACAACTCTGTGTATTTCTTTAGTGTGTTGACTATCTTTTCCTTAAGAATGCTTTAAATCCCAAAATGCATATTCCTAAGGTTGATAGATTTTCTTATATCTGCCTATCTTAAGGCCAGATCTGTGGTACTTTTCAAAATATCTGAAACAGATAGCATTCTTGAGATTTAAAACAATAAAGTCTTTTTTGGAGAAGAAGGAAAGATTGTATAATTGGGAACCTAATTATCAAACTATGTTTTATGCCTACATCCCCCTGTTGAAGACTTAATTTTTTCTAGTCTTGTCATCTTTATTCCAATTAGGAACTAAAGTAAACCCCATATTCAGTGTTAAGTCCAGAGGAAAATAAACATTCTAAATCATGAAAGTGTATATCAAAGACTATCTGTGGTCCACTAATATACATTTTTCCTTTATTCCACAGTAATAGAATCAGTGTTTTTCTTTTGTCCTTCTTTTTTTTTTGATGGGGTAGGGGGAGTCTGGGAACATGGCTACTCAGAGCAAAGACTTATTTCCTTCAACCTAAGTGTGAAAGTTTCAGGAGTCTCCCATAAAAAAAGCTACTGTGTATATTTTGCTGTTGTTTTTTAAAAAATATTTATTTATTTATTTATTTGACAGGGAAAGAGGGACAAAGAGAGTGTGTGTCAGGACCTCCAGCCACTGCATACAAACTTCAGATGCATGTGCCCCTTTGTGCATCTGGCTAATGTGGGCCCTGGGGAATTGAATCTGGGTCCTTTGGCTTTGCAGGCAAATGCCTTAACCACTAAGCCATCCCTCCAGCCGTTTTGCTCTTTTATTATTAGCATTATTGTTATTGTTGCTACCATATGAAGAATTAGGTTTCATTATGGTGGTTTCAAATAATTTTTTTTTTTCTGGTTTTACATGGTGTGGTAGTTTGAATGTATGTCCCCCATAGTCTCAGGTTTTTGTTTTTATTAAGGTTAAGCTTCCTGCTTAAGTCTCCAACACCCTGCTGGAGGAGGTGTGTCACTGGGGACCCATCAGAATTCTGGTCCAAAGATGAAGAGAGAGCAGTTTGAGCTGTGGTGGGTCCCTGCTTGTGGTGCTGGCTGGAGGTGGTTTTTCCTCTCTGCCTGGATCTATGAAAGGGAACCAGCTTCTTCTGCCATTGATGGAACTTCCCCTGGATCTGAAAACTTGAAATAAATTGTTCCTTCCCTAAACTGCGTTTGATTGGATGCTTGTCTCAGCAACATAAAACTCACTATGACATGTGTGTACTTAGAAATTGAATGTTGGTAAATGCCTTTAACTGCTGAGCCATCTACCAAGGCCCCAAAGTGCTTTAAGTGGCATTTCATGATGGCTAAGGATGTTGAATACTTTTTTAAAATATCTGCTGATACAAATTTGTGTTTCTTACTTTGAGAGCTTTCTGTTCATTTTATTAGCCCATTTATTGATTAAAGGGTTTTTTTGGTGTTCAGTTTTTGTAGTTCTTTATATATTCTAGATAGCAGCTTCCTGTCTCCCATTCTGTAATTTATCTATTCCCTCTGCTAATAGTTTCCTTTGCTATGAAGAAACTTTTAATTGTATGTGGTCTCATTTATTGATTTGTGAAACTATTTCTTGTTATTGGAGTCCTATTCAAAAAGTCATTATCAGTACCCATAACTTCTGGTATGTTGTTTACCTTTTCCTCTAGTATTCTCTATGTTTCTGGCTTTACATATAGATTTTTAATCCATGTTGGATTCATCTCTGTGAAGGGTGAGAGTTGTGGGTTTAAGGGCATTCTTTAGCAGATTTTGTCAGCACTGTCTATTGAATAGGCTGCCTCTCCCATCCGCCCCCCCCACCATGTATGTTCTTCTCTTCTCTTGCCCCTTGCACAGCCCCCAAAGACAGGCCACACTGCTCTGACTCCAGCTTCTCTCCACCTTGTGCCTTTGTGTATGTTCTTCCTTCATCTTGGGATGACACCTTTCCTTTTCCTCTGGGTAGAAGCCTTCAAGACACAGCTCAGATATCATCTTGTCAACAAATCCCTGCTTGTATCTTCCCCAGGCAGACGAAAACAATTCCTTCTCTGAGTGCCCATAGCTACTGGTTTACACCTCTATTGTAGTACTTACCACGGGTTGACATGATAATGTTTCACTTTCCCTTACCCATTACCCTTTGTATATCTTGGTAGCTGAGGCAGTCTCACTCCAGTGTCATAAGGTTTTTTGAGTTTATTTCCATTGGCCTTCTTCTCACAGAGCTGATACAGGACTCAATAGTAGAAACCACATCACTGGCTATCACATTTCTTAAATGATCCAGTTCTAGTCAGAATATACACCAGAGGCTTTGCATATATTCCCTTGGATACAGATATTCTTATTAGAGCAAAACAACACAAGCCAGAGATCCCTAACATTAGATACATACTATACTCCTGCAGTATGCTTTAGAAATAAAAGCATATAAAATGGGTGGAGTTGCATATTTCTACTAATTCCAAACTATAACCTACTTACATATCCAATGCCTTCAACTGCAGTTTTTTTTTTTTTTTTTGCTTTTCATACTCAAACTAAGAGTCTCAAACCCTTTTCTCCCTTATCTCTGAAAGATTCTTTTAGATACTTAACCATTTTTTTCTAGCTACCTCTACATTTTGTTTGTAAAATTTTATTTATTTATTTGCATTTGTCTTATGTGTTCATGGGTATGTGAGGACATTTTGCCACTGCATATAATTCCCGGACAGATGTGCCACTTTTTATTTTGTATCTGGCTTTAGGTGGGTAGCTGGGGAATTGAACCTGAACTTTGCAAACAAGCACCTTTAACCACTGAGCGATGTCCCTGGGCCACAAATTCCAATTTCTAGTATCAGGTTGAATGTATGATCTGAAAGCTATCTTCTTCTATTTTGTTATTCTCCCACCAACCCTCTTATTGGTAAGATACAGAGCTGTTCATTTCCCTAGTGAATCACTGGGACAGATTTATGCATGAAACATATTTTACTGACATCCGAGGGACACAGCATAGACTATTCTAGGAAATAACTTCAACTTTTAAAATGCAAACGGTTGTAAATGCAAACATCCTTTCCCTGCCACGGGAATTTCTACTAGCTAGAAGTTCTGAAGCTAGAGCATCCTACCTTCTCTCATTTCCATTTCTCCCACTGACATTCTTCAGCTTTTCTCACAAGCTAGTGGCTCAGTTTTCTAATAGATTTATACTTTGTACAGAGAAACATCCATTTCTGTAGATGCATGCCTTCTCCAACATGCTTTCAGTCTTAGTTTGTTTCTTCAGATACTATTGGGAACTCTGAAATGCAGAATCCAGCCTTCATCAGCACAAAGAACCAACAAAAGCATTTAAGCTCAGCTTTCTATTATCATATAATTAAATTCTTAAGTATGACATTTTCTCTACTAGCATTCAGAAAGAAAATAGATATTCTCCTTTACAAAGTGAGTCCAAAGGTCATGAATCACATGCATACACACCACACACACATGCACTCTAGTCACTTCAGTGTTTGCTCAGGTTCTATGTGTGGCTTCCGAATCTTCAGTGAATTGATTCCTACTTCACATTGTATCCACATTCACCACACAGATGCTGGTGCTGGAGGAGGGAACATTTCCTTAGCCAGAAATCAGGGAATGACAATTTCCCTTGGCATTTCATGGAGGGACTATACACCAAGCTATTCATGAAGGAATACAAGATCCATCTCTCTCTCCCTCTCTCTCTCTCTCTCTCTCTCTCTCTCTGTGTGTGTGTGTGTGTGTGTGTGTGTGTGTTTAGCAGTATTGAGAGTACTGTGGACATTCCCAAAGGCTTACACCTGGAGCAACCTAGAATTTAGCACAAAGGTAACATTATGCTCTGCTATTTTGTGAGAAAAATGACAGACTTGTCTAAACACTACAGGACAAGCCCACCACATTTGGCTGCCTTCCTTAGAGATATACATGAACATTATCTGACTTGTATTATATTGCCATTGCCCATGTTGTGCAAAAAAAAAAAAAAAAAAAAAAAAGATCAAAGAGAAAAACATTGTTTTGTGACCCTCAATGTCTTAATAACACAACTGATTCAATTGGATTCACCAGCAGGAATACAGCCAGGCTAACACAGAGAACTAATGATGATAAGCCCTAAACCTTTTCCTTTTGATAAGCCCTGCAAAAAAAATATCAGCTATTTATTTAACATGTGAAAGCTAGTATTTATAAAGAATACCAAGTAGATACGAATGTATATACACAGAAATTTGTTACCAAACAAAAAAATGAGTCAGTGATAAAACAAAAAAGGTTAGAGTAAGAATGTATTCCTATAGGCTCAATGTATGCATCAGAGATACCGTATCAATCCTAAATTCCATAAAGTATACCAGAAGGTGAAGAGAAAGTCAGGTAGTGGACATGACTACTGTTTCACTTGATCACTATAATGGGAATTACTCACTTGATCCCTATTACTAATTTATACTTCCAGACCCTTAGGTTTTACTTTAGACAGCTTCTGTTACTGTGACAAGTTACATGAACTAATCAATTTTAAGAAGAAATGTAGAGAGGAAAGTGCGAGGGGGGGGTGAGGGAGGGTATTACCATGGGATATTTTTTATAATCATGGAAAATGTTAATAAAAACTATGAAAAGAAAAAAAAAGAAGAAGAAACGTTTTCCTTTGGATAATGTTTTAGAAGTTTTCAGCCATGGTCAGTTCCTTCTGGGCCTGGGCAAGGCATGAGCACCTGGCAAAAGAAACTGTTCAACTCACAGTTATCTGTAAGTAAGAGAGAAGAGGCTGTGCTCCAAATATCCCCTTCAGGAGCATGTACCAAGTACCTAGCTTCTTTGCACCAGCTCTTACCTTTTAAATGTCCATTCACCTCACAATAGTGCCAAAGGCTGGGTACAGAGCTTTTATACATTAGCAATGTGGGAGGTGTGGTTTGAACATAAAATGTCTTCCATAGACTCATTTGTTTGAATAGTTATTCCTCAGTTGTGGTACTATTAGGGAAGGTTGTGGAACCTTTAAAAGATGGAGTCATACTAGCAGCTGGCTTTCAGATTACAGCCCAGCCCCACTTTCCTTTTCTCTCTATTTCTTCCCTGCTGGTGTGACAATGTGACACCAGCTGTCTGCTCCTGCCATGCTTTCCTGCTGCAACTGTAAGCTTATTTAAGCTATTACTTGCTGAGTATTTTACCCCAGCAATGATAAAGTTAATAATACAGGGGGGTGGGGGTACTTAAGGCACAAATCAATACAAGTCTGGACAAGTGAGCTAACATGACCAAACCACACCGGTGCTAAGGCATAAAATATAAACTCAGATATAGGTGTTATGACCCCTTTCTATGTTTTCTTTCATGTACCTTTGTTGCTTTTGGAACCAGACTTATCCTACACGCGGTCTTCTCTGTGTTGTCAATTCATCCAATGCCAGGTATCTACAGAAACTTCCACACTCAGACAGGTACTCACCTTCTGGATAAACACCTATCTCATTTCCCCAGTCTAAAAGTCATTGCAGGTACTGGATGATCTTGAAGAGATGAAGAGCATTTGGATCTGAAAGAAGGTAAGTGTTGAGAGCTGAATTAGAATCACTCTGCGTGAGATCATCACAAATATAAATCCCAGGCAGAAAACAGTTATGTCCTCAGTTTGACAATTCTGATGAAAATGAAAGCATACACTAACAAGAGACATGGGCCCTTACCAAACCCCTCAGGTTTTCTGCTTTGTGAAAAACAGTTATCTCCTTTTGCACTGGATCTCCTGTATATGGATGGGGTGGGAGGGGAAAAATAATTCAGCTGTCTTCTTAAATCTCTTGTAAGAAGAAATTATTGCTAAAGCAGTCATTTTACAATGTTATATGAATGTTGCATATATTTGGGATAGTGAGTACCTTTCTTTTACTGAATAATTCTAGTTATTTTAAAAATATAGTTCTGGGGGAGGAGATAATAGATGTCTGAAACACAAACTCAACATGGCAAGAAATTTGCCTACATCTCTTCTGAGCACATTTATTTTAAGCTTAGTTAAATGTGGCACACTGAGACTTCCTGTCTATTTTCTTTAGTTTGAGAATACTAACCCCACATCAGTGGGGTATGGCAGGGATTTGGGGGAGAAACATAGATATGGAGACAGGGAAAAGCTCCATTCTGAAGCCTAGCAAGGAGAGAGATTAGAGCAAAGAGGAGGTGCTGCCTTGACAACACATCATATTCTGAAGCCTGGTGAGGAGAGAGATTAGAGCAAAGAGGAGGCACTGCCCTGACGACAAAACACGAACAGATAAGATAAGATAAGAGGCCTTTTTGCCTCTCCCACCAGCTATAGTATACCAAAGAGTTGAGTATAAGGAAAAGATAGAGGGGCTTTTTGGTATCATATGATGGGCTGAAAGATTCCTGGCATGCAGTAGTATAGAACTGTTCTTAGCCTTCCTCTGGACTTGTGTATTCATGATCAATTCCCGAGTTCCCACTTTTTTTGTTTCCTGAGCAAAAATAAAAGAAGGTAACATTTGCATTATTTTTAGCTCATTAAGCATTTATTTTCAAGGAGGAATTTAATCCCATGTGCTAGTCATCTAGTAAAGTAGTAACTACCTGAATTATGGAGGCAAAATATCTAACAAGTGATAAATGATGATAAAGTTGCTATTTCTCTCTCTTATCCTAGTATTAAACAGAATACTAGATGGCACCAATAAACCACTGAACAAATGCATGGGGGACAAAGAAAAGCAGAGATTAAAGTTTTGACCAGACTCAGATATTTGATATAATTTTTTAAAAATTAAAGATTAATAAGCAGATCAAAAGATGCTTGAATTGTTCATCTTTAGGGAAAAGCAAAAGAAACTACTGTGGATCCCATGGACATTAAATGGTTAATAAACAAATACTGAACAACTCTGGCCCATGAGTTGATAACTTACATGAAACAGAGCAATTCCTTAAAAAACACAATCTACCAAAACTCAGAATGTGAAAAAAAAAAAATCAATCATCTGAAATTGTGCAAAATACTAATAAAATAATAAAAACTTTCAAAAACCAAAGGACATGAGGCCAAGATTGGCATACTGGTGAATTATATCAAGCTTTTGAGAAAGGAATTATACCAATTACCTTCAAAGTATTCAGGAAGATTCAAACAAAAAGGAATGTTTTCTAACTTGCTCTGTGAGGCTACCATTACCCTAATACCAAAATAAGACAGACATTACATGAAAATGAAACAATAAATCAGTATTGATCATGAGCACAGACAATCATGCCTCAAAAAAATGTTAGCAAATTGAATTCAACAATGTCTGAAAAGAATTATCCACCATGACTATGTGAAATTATTTCCAGACACGTGAAGCTGGAGCAACAAATGAACATTAGTCAATGTATCATATCAAGAAGCTAAAGAATAAAGATTAAGTGATCACATTGACAGATACTCAGAAAAGCATTTGAACAAAAAAACAACATAGAGACTTTTGGGCAAGATGGCAGCTTAGGAGCCACACCAAAGCAGCCAAGGGAGGGATTTAAGCAAAACCCCAGCAAAATACACATTTCTTCTGAAAAGAAAAGGAGTATAGGTTATTCTTAGACACAGTGGAGAAGCCAGAGAGAACAAGACCCACCAGAATGTAGGAAAACAGCCAGAGTCTCACTGAGGGGACCACGACACGCAACCTGTGCCCAAGCGGCACGGTCCGCCAGGCATAGTCCCGCCAGGCATGCCATGTGGTGATAGCAGCAGCAGAGACAAAGCAATAGATTTTCAGCTCCATCAGCCTTCTTGAAAAGTTAAGAAATCTCAGCTGAAATTAACTAAGGAGCTACTGAAAGTGCAAGCAATTCCAGAAGTCTGAACTCTCCCATATCCCACCATCAGAATCATGAGCTTCCAGCATTCAGCCACCAGTGACAGTGCAGCCTGCAGAGCAGATCACAGTTACAGCTGCACAGCACAACACAAGGGATCGAGGTGGGCACACACATTGGTGAGATTGGAAGCCACCCCAAAAGGTAACGACAAAGCTGACTGACAAAAAAAATAAATAAAAATAAACAAATAAACAAAACAAAAACAGGTACACAGTCCTGCAACAGCTATTCTATTTTTCCTTGTCAGAACAGGTTATGGAGTATATATTCTTGGTTGGCTTTACCATTTTCAAATAACCTGTATTTGGGGATTGAATTTTATTGCCTTTGGTGCTTTCCTATATATAGGGCCTTTGTTTTTTGCTTCTGTCTTCATTGGGGGCAGGGTCAGATCCAGATCCAGGTTGACCTGGAACCCAATTCAGAACAGAAATCTCTACCTCCCAGGTGACAAGATTAAGGGTGTAGAATAACACATACCCTTAGGGATTTTGGATTTATATAATTATCTGTTTCTTTTAATCCCCACAATTGCATACTTTGTGCTGGTGTTTACTAATTTTGTGTATGTTGCTCCATTGAAGTTTAGAATTTGCCAGTAAATTGTTCCTCCTAGTCCACTAGAATACTTGCTTAGCAAGCAAACTCAACACCTAGGATTATGACTGTGGCTTGATTGGTGGACAAGAGCTATACCTGCAACCTTGAACTCATATCCTGAGGGTATATAAAGGTAGATTGCCATGTCTGGGAACACTGCAGGTAAGTAGAAAACCCAAGCATCAAATTAATTCAGGATGCAAAAGTCATTACAGTATAATACAAGAAACTCAAAGAATCAAGACGATACAATCCCACCAAAAAATGTTTTAGATGAAATGCTACACACAGATTTCAAGAAAATGATGGTATCTATGTTTAAAGAAATTAAAGAAGAAGTGAAGGGAATAAAAGGAGAAAACACAGGAATTAAAGAAGAAAACAAACTTCTGAAAGAGAACACAGGAAACCAGCTTAATGAAATAAAGAGGTCATTATAAGACATGAGTAAGGAAATAGAAATGCTGAAGAAAACCCAGGCTGAAGTCCTGGCTCTGAAGAATACAGTCAATGAAATAAAAAAATCTCTGTGGAAAGTCTCACCAGAAGAATGGATGAAGGAGAGAAGAGAGTATCTAAACTAGAAGACCAGGTAGCAGATCTAATACAGTCCAACAAAAAGAAAGACAAGCTAATAGCAAGGTATGAATGGGAATTTCAAGATATCCAGGACACTATGAAAAGATCAAACATAAGAATTCAGTGTATAACAAAAGGAGAAGAATTTCAATCCAGAGGCTTAGTAGGTGTTTTCAACAAAATCATAGAAGAAAACTTTCCTCAAATTGGGAAAGAAATGCCAATGCAGATACAAGAAGCTTTTGGAACACCAAACAAAGTCAGGAAGGAACCTCTCCTCACCATGTTATATGTAAATGACTAAATACACAAACAAAAGAAAATATATTGAAAGCAGTTAGAGAGAAGACGCAAGTCACCTATAAAGGCAAGCCCATCAGAATAACTGCAGATTACTCAACACAAACTTTTAAAAGACAGAAGGGCTTGGAATGATGTATTCCAAGTTCTGAAAGGTAACAACTGTCAACCAAGATTACTTTATCCTGCAAAGCTATCTATCCAACTTGATGGAGAAATAAGGACATTCCACAACAAAAACAGACTAAAGGAATTTATGGCAACTAAGCCAGCTCTATAGAAAATACTTGAAAGAATTCTTAATGCCAAAAAGAAAGCAAAACACAAACAGAAGGAAATAGGAAAAAATAAACCACACTCAAATAACTGTTAAAACAAATGAGTAAAGGGAAAACAGGAAACACTACATATTAAGAAGAATGGCAAGAATAAATGCATACCTTTCAATAATAACTCTTAATATCAATGGCCTCAATGCACCATCTAAAAGACACAGGCTTGCAGACTGGATTAAAAGGCAGGATCCTGCCATTTGTTGCCTCCAGGAAACTCATTTCTTAATAAAAGATAGACATGGCCTTAGGGTGAAAGGATGGAAGATGGTATTTTAGGCAAATGGGCCTAGGAAACAAGCAGGGGTTGGTATGCTAATATCTGATAGGATAGACTTCAAAACAATATTAGTGAGGAAAGATAAAGAAGGTCACTTTATACTGATTAAAGGAACTCCCCAGCAGGAGGGCATTACAATCCTAAACACATATGCACCTAACATGGGGGCTCCCAGTTTCATCAAACAAACACTATTAAACGTAAGGTCAGGGATAACGTCAAACACAATTATAGTGGGAGAATTCAATACCCCATTCTCATCAATTGACAGGTCATCCTGGCAAAAAATAAACAAAGACATCTGAATTAAATGATGTCATGGAAGAAATGGACCTAACATATCTACAGAACATTCCATCCAAATGCTGCAGAATATACATTTTTCTCAGCAGCACATGGAATATTTTCTAAAATAGATCATGTATTAGGACACAAAACAAATCTCCACAAGTACAGGAAAATTGACACAATCCCTTGTACTCTCTATCTAACCACAATGAGATTAAACTGCAAAACAGCAATAAGAAAAGCTATGGAGCATAAAGAAATTCATGGAAACTAAACTGTACACTATTGAATGATCAGTAGGTCATTGAAGAAATCAAAAAGGAAATCATTAAATTCATAGAATCAAATGATGGTGATAATACAACATACCAAAACCTTTGGGACACAATAAAGGCAGTCCTAAGAGGGAAATTTATAGCTGTAAATGCTTACATTAAGAAATTAGAGAGTTCTGGGCTGGAGAGATGGCTTAGTGGTTAAGCACTTGCCTGTGAAGCCTAAGGACCCCGGTTCGAGGCTCAATTCTCCAGGACCCACGTTAGCCAGATGCACAAGGGGGCGCATGCGTCTGGAGTTCGTTTGCAGTGGCTGGAGGCCCTGGCACGCCCATTCTCTCTCTCTTTCTGCCTCTCTCTATCTGTCACTCTCAAGTAAATAAATAAAAATAAACAAGAAATTAGAGAGTTCACAAATAAACAATTTCATGTTCCACCTTTAGACCTTGGAAAAAGAAGAACAAGGAAAACTAAAAAGAAAATATGAAAAGAACTCATAAAGATTAGGGGAGAAATCAATGAAATAGAAACCAAAAAAAAAAAAAAAAAAAAAAATCCAAACAATCAATGAAACAAAGAGTTGGTTCTTTGAAAGGATAAACAAGTTTGATAAACCCTTAGCAAATTTGATCAGAAGAAAGATAGAAGAGACAAAAATTAATAAAATTGTAGATGAAGAAGGAACCATTGCAATAGATACCAAAGAAATTCAGACAATTATAAGGATATACCATATATATATATATACATATATATATATGTATCTAAGTTTGAAAACCTGAAAGAAATTGATGATTTCCTTGATTCATATGACCTACCAAAATTAAATCAAGATGAGATAAACCATTTAAATAGACCTATAACATGTATAAAGATCCAAGCAGTTATAAAAAGTCTCCTAACTAAAAAGGCCCAGGCCCAGACGGATTCACTGGAGAATTTTACCAGACCTTCAGATTTGTTTTGTGTCCTAATACATGATCTATTTTAGAGAATATTCCATGTGCTGCTGAGAAAAATGTATATTCATGGGAAGAACTAACACCAATGCTTCTCAAACTTTTCCATAACATAGAAAAGGAAGGAATTCTACTGAACTCCTTATATGAAGCCAGCATCAACCTCATACCAAAACCAGGCAAAGACAGAACAATCAAAGAAAACTACACACCAATCTCCCTCATGAACATAAATACAAAAATTCTGAACAAAATACTGGCAAACAGAATACAAGCATATATCAAAAAGATTATTCACTCCGATCAAGTTGTCTTTATCCCAGGGATGCAGGGATGGTTCAGCTTATGCAAATCAGTAAATGTAATCCATCATATAAATGGTCTGAAGGACAAAAATCACATGGTCATCTCAATAGATACAGAAAAGGCATTTGAAAAAAATCCAACATCCTTTCATGGTGAAAGTACTACAGAAACTGGGACTAGAAAGAACATATCTCAACATAATAAAAGCTTTTTATGACAAACCTAGAATCAACATAATACTAAATGGTGAAAAACTTGAAGCTTTTCCACTAAATTCAGGAACAAAACAAGGTGTCCACCTGTTCCCACTTTTATTTAATATAGTACTTGAAGTCTTAGCTATAGCAATAAGGCAAGAGACACTCATAAAAGGGATACAAATTGGAAAGGAAGAGATCAAATTATCACTATTTTTAGATGATATAATTCTATAAAAAATAAGACCATAAAAATTCTACCAGCAAACTTTTAGAGCTGATAAAAACTTTTAGCAATGTAGCAGGATATAAAATAAATACATAGAAATCAGTAGCTTTCCTATATACTAATAAATGTGCAGAGAATGAAATCAGGGAATCTCTCCCATTCACAATTGCCTCAAAACAAACAAACAAATAAATAAATAAAGTACCTTGGAATAAACTTAGCTAAGGAAGTGAAGGAGCTCTACAATGAGAATGTTAAAACACTCAAGCGAGAAATTGCAGAAGACACAAGGAAATGGAAAGATATCTCATGTTCCTGGATTGGAAGAATCAATATTGCGAAAATGTCAATCTCACTAGAAGCAATCTACACATTTAATGCAATCTCCATTACAATTACAATGGCATTCTTCACAGGAATAGAAAAAAAAAATCCTGAATTTCATTTGGAAGCAGATAAAACCTCAAATAGCCAAAATGATTTTGAGCAACAAAAATAAGGCTGGTTGTATCACCATACCCAATTTTAAGATATATTACAAAGCCATAGTAACAAAACCAGCATGGTATTGGCATAAAGATAGACATGTAGATCAATGGAACAGAATAGAGGACCCAGATATTAAGAGATAGCTACCACCATCTGTTTTTTGACAAAAATGCTAAAAATATTCATTGGAGAAAAGACAGCCTCTTCAACAAGTGGTGCTGGGAAAACTGGATATATATATATATACACACACATATGTGTGTGTGTGTGTGTGTGTGTGTGTGTGTGTGTGTGTGTGTGTGTAGAAAAATGAAAATAGATCCTAATCTTTCTCCATGCACAAGAATCAAATCCAAGTGGATTAGGGACCTAAATATCAGATCTGAAACTCTGAAATTGCTAGAGGAAAAAGTAGAGGAAATCCTTCAACATATTGGCATAGGCAATAATTTTCTGAATATAATCCCAGTTGCTCAGGAAATAAAACCACTAATCAACCACTGGGATCTCATGAAATTACAAGGTATTTGTATAGCAAATGGCACTGTGAATAGAGCAAAGAGACAACCTACAGAATCAGAGAAAATCTTTGCCAGTTACACATATGACAGAGGATTAATATCCAGAATATACAATGAACTCCAAAAACAGAACAGTGAGAAATCAAACAACCCAATCAAAACATGAGCTATGGAACTAAATAGAGAGTTCTCACTGAAAGAAAAACAGATGGCATATAAACATCTAAAAAAGTGTTCTATATCCTTAGCCATCAGGGAAATACAAATTAAAACTACCTTGAGATTCCATCTCTCTCCTGTCAGAATGGCTACCATCAAGAAACAAATGACAATAAATATTGGTGAGGATGTGGTAAAAGAGGAACCCTTTTGCACTGTTGGTGGGAATGTAATTTGTACCAATTGCAGAAATCAATGTGGAGATTCTTAAGACAGCTAAAAACGTATTTCCTATATGATCCAGCAATAGCACTCTTAGGCATATATCCTAATGACTTTTCTCACTACCTTAGAGACACTTGCACAACCATGTTTACTACTGCTCTATTCATAATAGCTATGGAAATGGAACCAGCCTAGATGTCCATCTACAGATGAATGGATAATAAAGATGTGGTACATCTACACAATGGAATTCTATTCAATGGTAAAGAAAAATCAAATTATGAAATTTGTAGGGAAATGAATGAATCTGGAAAAGATTATACTAAGTGAGGTAACCCAGGCCCAGAAAGCTAAACTTTGCATGTTCTCTCTTATATGTGAATACTAACTACAAATGTATAGTCTTGTCTGTAATCTGGAACCAAAAATCAGTAGCAGAGGCCCATAAACTAGAAAAAGGCTATAAGGGAGGGAGAAGAGGGAAGGTCTTAAGAGATGGTATTGTATGTATGTAATTAGAAGAACAGATTACAGGGAAGGCAAAGGCCTATGTGAGGTCAGGAGAAGAGATTGTATAAAAGAAGGGCAGGGGGAGCATCAATCAAAATTCAAGATATTCTGAATAAGACATATGAAAATCTACTTTCTAAAGTAATGGCACATCCAGAAACCATAGATTGTTACTAGAAAATTTTCAGTGCATGGGATGGGATACCTTCCAGTGAGTCATTGGCCAGGGAGATCTTTGTTGCCTCTAAAACATTATAGGCTATTTCCAAGGTCCTTAGTTCCCCATGAGAAAGAGATGGTAAGACCCAATTGCTGAAGACGTCACATGCATGAGAGGCAAAGTCACTGAGAAATCAAGTTGGGGCTGAGCAGAAAACCTTCTCCCTGTAGCCCAGACAACTGAAATTTGGAAAAAGATGCACTGTATGCAGTCTTATAGGAGACAGAAGTAATCAGTGGTGAAAACAGTGGACACTGGAAACCTCAAGTTTAGCCAGACTGGCCAAATGACTAAATGAGTGCAATAGTGGCATGTCTGCTCTGGAGGAAACCAACTACTCTCTAGTTGGACTGAAGCCCCACTCTATGGGAGGGAGTACATGCCTGGTACTGAAAACCTAAACAAAGCCTATGTCAGGGGAGGTCATGAGCCTTAGGGGTATAAAGCCTGCTGTTGTCTGGATAAATGCATATATTACTCTCACCAAATTGCCCTGAAAGTATTACACTTAATGTTCATACTCATATATTAATGCTACTCTCACTTCTAGTTAGAGAAGCTTCATCTTTTCAGATGGCGATGACCACTGGGATGACCCAAAGAGCAGCATAGTGCTGAGAAGAAGGGGTGAAGGAGTGTCCAGCACTGAAACATCTCACAACCACCAAGGCTCAGGGTCCATTGTGGAAGAGGTGGAAGAAAGAATGTAAGATCCAAAGGAAGGGTACCACTCCTTACATACAACTGTCTGGACAGAATGTGGCCTCAACATCCAGTGCCTAGCAATACTCACACAAGTCCCTCATAATAGGAGAAAAAGATGATGACATCAAATTAAAAGACAGTCTAATGAAGAGAGGGAGGGGATATGACAGAGAGCAGAGTTATGAAGGAGAAATTGAGGAAGGAAGGGGAGGGAAATACCATGGTTTGTTGTCGGTAAGTATACAAGTTGTCATATATATGTGTGTGTGTGTGTGTGTGTGTGTATGTATGTATATGTATGTGTGTGAAAAAAAAAATATATATATATATATATTGCCAAAATATATTTATAATTAAAAAAAAAACTAGGAACAGAAGGGGACATACTCAACTTGATAATGAATAGCTATAATAAATAAATGCCCTACAGTACACATCACACATAATAGAGATAAAAATACTAAAATCAGTAACAGGGGAAGGATATCATCTCAGTATTAATTATCAAAATCATATGAAAAGTCTTAGTTAATATAAAAAAAATTAAGGAAATGAATGATCTCAGGAACAGAGAAATAATGAAATAATGTCTTCATTTAGAAATGACAATATTTTTTAAGGAAGAAATTGAAAACAATCAACAGAAGCTGAGAATTTATGTCAAGTTACAATGGCACCCATGGCAATTCCAAGCCTCTACATATAATCAGAGGGTCAAGGCCCAAAAATTCTTGGCTCTATAGGAACAGAATCTGAATCCAGAACAGAGGAGTTAGAGGCTGGCAGCTCACTGAAACTAATAGCTTCTTCCCTAGAGTTTTCTACAGTAGACAATATCCCCATGATCTTTCCTGCCAATGTGTCTGCTCAACAACAAATCTAAGCTTGCATTTTCAGTATTTAAAAATAAAGAATTCAATAACTCCTCCTTCAATCTGCTACTTGTCCTCTCTGGACCCTAAGTTATTAAATCATCAAATGGTTATTGAACAAAATCACTTCACAGAAGTGTTGGAAAGTATGGTAATTTGGGTCGCTAGCCTCCTGGCTGGAGAAGATGTCATTGGGAATGGATGCTAGGGTCTTGCCCAAAGGGGTGTTTAGGGGCAGATCTGCCTTCTAATCCAAAGGCATGCAGAGAGGTTTGAGCTGTGGGAGTTCTGCTTGCTGCTGGTTTGTGCTGGCTGAATTTTGTTGTTGCTGGCTGGTGGATGACTTCTCTCTACTGGATTTACAAATTGGAGCCAGCTTCTTCCAACACTGACAGAACTTCCCTGGATCTGTAAGCTTGAAATAAATCCTTTCCTCCCATAAACTGTGTCTTGTTTGGATGCTCATCACAACAATGTGAAGCTGTCTACTACAGAAATACTATGAAATAGTGAGTGGTAGGCAGTGTTCAAATAGTGTCATCTTCATTTTGACTCAATATCATCTTTACCATATAAGAAGTTTCCCAGAAAACACAGAGAAGGAATGAGAGAACTTAAAAAATAAATTCTTTCCAACCTACAGTGAGGAAGTTGTCTTCAGACAATGAACATCAATGCATGTTAAGGCCATTAGGTATAGGGTTGTTGAGACACAGGACAATGGAACTCCATTACTCCATCAGCTACTTGCTAATGGTATAGAACATTTCATCTACAATGGTGAGAGATGGTCTTGTCCTCAGATCCATCATCATTGATAGAGGAGGAACCTAACACTGTAGACCTTCCATGGGATGCCCGTTGAAGGACATGGTCACTACAAACTGTTTACTGAATCTACTTAAGACAGAACCCAGTCTCTTTTGTTAAAATAACTTATTTTTATTTATTTATTAGAGAGAGAATAGGTGCACCAGGGCCTCTAGCCAATGCAAACATTCTAGACACATGTGCTACCATGTGCATCTGGCTTACATAGGTTCTGAGAAATTGAACCTGGCTCTAATCAAACTGGGTCCTTAGGCTTCACAGGCAATCACCTTAACTGTTAAGCCATCTTTCCAGCCCAGAACCCAGGTTCTTATGAAAAATGTAGTAGAGAATCACCTGTCTCTTCAACATTTGCTGTGGCTTCTTGTCCTGTACCTCTGTTCCCTGATAGGTCTAAGAAAAGTCTTGATTTTCAGTTGCATAACCTTATTTTGGAAGCCTAGAAATGTCTTCTGAATTCTTTACATTACAAGATGAAAGATTCACTGTTTTGATGCAAGTTTATTCAGAGTTTTCCTAAAGGAAATAAAACCAGTGGTCTAGAAGCCTTTCTTTAATAGACAGGTGATCTTTAAATTGAGTTATCTACTAAACTGGTTTTGCAGTATGAAATTCAGAGCACCTTGGAAAACAGCTTTCAACAAAAAAATGTGTTTTTCTCTTGGCTAATTTGGCCTCATTCTGTTCAAGGTAGTGCAGTAAAAAGATAAAAGCATTAGATTTTGATGCCAAAGATATAGATTTTTGGCATCTAGGGAAAAATTTACAAGACCATCTCTAACTCTCTCAGACTCAGTTTATTAAATTTACTGGCCACATGAATGTCAACTATGTTTTCCTCTTGAGTGTCTAGCATAAAAACTGGTCCCAAGTAGGCTTCACTGAAAACTGAATTGAAATGCCTACCCAGTCAATCTTGAGTGTTCTTGGGAGGATTAAACAAAACATTGTACATGAAAGCTCTTTGCAAACTTCAAAGCACCTTACAAATGCTCCTCCTTGATTTATTTATGTCATCAATCTTGAGTGCAAGTAAGCATTTCTGCAGAGGTTTTTGTTTCTGTTTTTGCTTTTTTGACATTATGAAGATTAGGAGGAAGGCAGTACTAAAGAGTTAATTTTTACTCAAATTGTAGATTGATTGCAGCTATAGCAGTAACAGTATACATTCCTCAACTTGTCCAATTAAAAAACCTGGCAAGTGTTTTGATATCTGACAGCTCTGCTGTCAAGCAATTCTGTTCTACAATTAATCATACCATAGCCATTTCTCCAGCTACTGCCATAGCATAATGATATCCTTGTATATGTATGCATGATACACTTGTATAGTGTTCTAAAGGAGGCAAAGCAAATGAGCATTAAAAGCTACTACTCTGCAGATTACAGTCATGCCACCATGAGTTATGATTAAACCCATGCTATCTTAATGCTATTCCTGCTTCTATCCAAGCTTAGATATAACTGCTCAAATATCCTTTTCTTTCTTTCTTTCTTTCTTTCTTTCTTTCTTTCTTTCTTTCTTTCTTTCTTCTTTCTTTTTAGTTTCAGAATTGAGATTCTGCTATCTTGGAGACATTTTCAGAGTTGGCCAGATACATGGCCCAAATTGCTGGAACCCTTTAATGATTGAATATTGGCTCCTGGGTTGTGGTTGCTGTTTTTTCTGGATCAGTGTTAGACACAACTGCAGCTTCTGCTACCCCCCTCCTCCTCCCTGCCAGTGACTTCCTGCAGCAAATGAGTTTGCCACAAATCAGGATGCTTGCAACAAACATCTGTATGAACCTGTTCCGTCTCTCCTTGGCAACTTGCCACGTTTTCTCACTATTAATGCTGAAATGCCTGCATTTACCAAAGGGCTCGGCTTCTTTAGTGGGTTAACCATTTCATGGGAATTTTGATCTTTGATTATAAATATGCTTCTCATAGATATCTTGCTATTTAAGCAACTTGGGAAAGCTTTAATCAAATATCTTACTATTGTTTTTCATTGGGATCATTTTCTGTTTACATGTCTACTTTATCAAAGAATCACATCACAAGTCACATGAAAGATCACCTGGAAAGCACAGATATATTCAAATGTTTATAAGAAAAGTAGATTTAGGGGCTGGAGAGATGGCTTAGCGGTTAAGCACTTGCCTGTAAAGCCGAAGGACCCTGGTTCGAGACTCAGTTCTCCAGGACCCACGTTAGCCAGATGCACAAGGGGGCACATGCATCTGGAGTTCATTTGCAGTGGCTGGAAGCCCTGGCATGGCCATTCTCTCTCTCTCTCTCTCTTTCTGCCTCTTTCTCTGTTGCTCTCAAATAAATAAATAAAAATAACAAAAAACAATTTTTTAAGTAGATTTAATCAGCTTTAGAAGATGCTTACAAGTCTTTACAGTGAGGAAAAGACATTTTTTGATATTCAGATTTTCATCTTTGTAGACAGCCTAATTTAACTGGCATCACTGTACTTTGTGCAACTGTGTAATCACCTATGACAATAATGCAGCAAGTTTCATTGCTCAAGAAGCATGTAATATAGATACAGTCTTACAGCAATTTCATTACCATGGTTAAGAAAGATTATCAGTGCTGGAGAGATGGCTTAGTGAGAAATCTAAAATCTACCTTCTCTGACGAAAGCATCTATCATTTTTCCAAGCTTTACCTTGAGCTGGCACTGCAAGGCACTTCACACACACCACTTACATAACTCACTCCACCTGGCGAGCAAGTGCTTCCTCCATTTGACACACAAGCACAACTAAGGCGGGAGGTAAGTCAGTTGTCCCAATGTACAGAACTGGGCGATGGAATGACTGACATGAGAATTGGGGTCTGACTCTGCATGACACCAAATTTTCATGCTTTTTAAAGCATTATTAAAAGTTGGGGCATTTGAAGGAAAATTAATATGGCACATTGTCAAAAACATTCTATACGGCAGTATTCTCTGAGACTTCAATCGTTTGTCCTGTACTTCCAGGGCCTTTGTTACATCTTACTGACTATAGGTGATATAGTTAATATTTTCTACAAAGAGCCTTACTTTATAACTTGACTATTAAAATTGTTATCTTAAAAAGAAATATCAGTGATTTGGAAATGGAGAGTCAGTATAGAGACCAGAAATTTAAAAGAAAAAAGAAAAAGAAAAATTAAAACCAAAACAGTATAATAAAAATTTGTTTCATTGCCACTTAAGGTTCTGAATTTGAATGAGATTTTTCCCTTTTGTGTTAACAGGGTGTAGGAACAGCAAGGGCAGGGAATAAAAATAAAATCCAACACAAATACTATGCTTTCCCCTAATATACTCAAGATTGAAAGATAATTGAAAAATATATACATTCTTCTATATGGTATCAGTGTTATATAATGTCATATTCTTTTTTTTTTTTTTTTTTTTTTTGCTTTTTCGAGGTAGGTTCTCACTCTAGCTCAGGCTGATCTGGAAATCACTCTGTAGTCTCAGGATGGCCTTCAACTCATGGAAATCCTCCTACCTCTGCCTCCCTAATGCTGAGATTAAAGGATTGTGCCACCATGCCTGCTAATGTCATATTCTTATACTCCCCGAGTGGTCCTGACTGTTGGAAAGGTACTCCATCTTTGAATAACACTTCAATGGACAGAGAGAGGTGAGGCAGGGAGAATCTAGGATTGCTTAAATGTTTTCACATTAATCAATTTCAAAGATTGAAAGCCATTTTGTGTCCCTTCAATTTGAGAATAAAAGACAGACCCCTCCCCACAAAAGACCAAGTCTTGAAGACATCATTACTGGGACAAAACACCAGACCCCAAACAGCAAATGGGAGAAAAAAGTTTATTTTAGCTTGCAGTCATGAATAGAAGCTTTCACATTGCCAGTAAAGCATGGTAGGCCTGAGCAGGAAGCCTGGGTCACATCTCCACATCAGTGGGAAATATGTAGTCCAACCAAGCTAGCTAAACACCCAGTGGACTGGATTAATAAACTTTAAGGCCCACCCCCAATGACACGCATCTTCTAGCAAGACTCTAGCAAATCTTTCAAAGGCTCCACTAGCTAAGCATGAGGTTTAATCACAAATACATGAAGTATAATGTCCCATGTATTTAGAGTACTGCATTTTTTTTCTTTAGTCTCTGGGATGCCCCCAAAAGGATACAAATCTTTGAGAACAACTGGATTGTACTGAGTGGGGCAGGATGCAGATAAACCATGAAATCATTTACTATTTTTTTCTTAAGATCATTTGTGAGACTCAAGGTATGTGGAATAGTGAGTGAGTTCTTGTGATAAGTTTGGGTGAGGAACACATAAAGACACATTGCTGTATAAAAAAGGGTTAGGGAAAGTAACTATGTATAAAAATGGTGTGTCTGACTGTTGGATCCTTCTGACAGAATAAAAGAGAACAGCAACTATTGTATATATAAGTTAGGGAATAGACAATAAAGTGAAGTGAAAGTGATTAAATTCAAATTCTCCATTATATCTAGGTTGACTTTCATAAGTCTTTGAAATGAGTTTAATCAGATGGACAAGGGGTTCTTCTATTTCTCTTATATAGTCATGTGTGTGTGGGTTGTTCAAATACAGACAAAAACCTTTAAAAGAAAAAAAAAATCTTTTCTTGTGCTGGAGAGATTGCTTAGCAGTTAAGGTGCTTGCCAGCAAAGCCAAAGGATCCAGGTTTGATTCCCCAATTGTACTAGGTGCAATCAGATGCACAAGGTGACACATGCATCTAGAGGTTTTTTGCAGTGGCTAGAGGTCCCGGCGCACCCATACTCTGACTCTGTCTCTATCTCCTTCTCTCTGCCAAATAAGTGAATAAGAATATTATTTTAAAAAATCTTTTTCCAACACAAGTGAAACAGGACCACATTAAAAAAATATTTTCATCATTTATTTATTTATTTGAGAGAGGGTGGCTATATATATATAGAGAATGGGCACAGCAGGGCCTCTAGCTACTGCAAACAACCTCCAGACACATGTTACACTTTATACATCTGGCTTACAAGGTTACTGGGGAATTAAACCTGAGTCTTCTGGCTTTGCAAGTGAGCAGCTTAATCTCTAAGCCATCTCTCTAGCCCCATATTTTTCAATTCACTAAATTTAAGTAATCTCTCTCTCCCTCTGTCTCCCTACCTTTCTTTCTCTCATCTTTTTGCTCCAAAGATTTGTATTTCTTTCTGAAATTTTTCTTAAGCAATAATCTTAGTGAATATTTTTGCAAAGGGGCAATTGCTCCTACTGAGAAATCATAAACCATATCCTTAAAGTTTATAGCTCAACTCCTATAATTGAAAAGATCAACATGCAGGGAGAAGATTGAAACTAATAATTCTCATTGGATTCTCTGACTAAAACTCCTCTTGGAAAATCAATATCCTACTAGTTTCCTACTCCATTATATCATATGTGATTCCCAGGTAGTCTGAAGTATTGATCTAATGCCCTGTCCATAACATGTGGACTCAGAGTCCTTGTTCTTAACCTTTCTGACTAGTACATTATTGTTTCACTGAGGGTAAACATCTTGAGTTACATACCACATTTGACTCTTCAAAGGATGTTATGCTCTTAGGTTTATGTGATTCCCCCTCTCATTGTAGGAGGCCCAATAAATCCATTACTATCTCCATTTTACAGATGAGCAAGATAGGAAAGCTTCTTCCTGTTTCAAAGAGCAAGGATGACTGAGCCAAGTCTAAATCCAAGTCAAATTCTGCATTTATGCTCTTTCTACCTTGTCACACTGGATATGGAAATGCAAAGAAACAAAAATTTCTTATACTAATTATGTTCCCTTTATCCCATAAAGATTTTTTTATGAGCCTTCTGTTATAATTGAAGAAATAACCATCATAACATCAAGGCTATGTTAACACTGTATCTGATTTCTTGGTAGTTCTTGGGGGCAGACATGCTACATCCTTAGTATCTGGCCTGGAATTTAGCTTTCATTTCTATGAATTTAGATACTTTATAATTCTTAGTATAGTAAAGGAACTGACTTGTTATTTAAGTTGACTAGCTATTCTTCTCAAGAAAATCCAGTCCTTCATGAAGAGCAGGATATGCAACTGAAAAAGTTAATATTACTTCCAAAGGGGAATTTCTAACCTAGAAGTAATTTAGGCAGCAAGAAAAAAATGCCTCACTTCAAAGATAAGGCTGTTGAGCCTTGCATACAATGGTGACTGGTATCTCATTTGTGATTTGAAATCAGAAACCTTGGGTTCTAGGGCTTCAAAAGACCTAAAAAAAGCATCTGACCCTCCCTTACCTTCTTGTGCATGAAATCTTCACATGGGACATGCACCACTGGAGCCCAGAAATGTTAAGTGACCTAGTGGTAGAAAGGGCACCAGAGAAAACATGGACAGAATCCAGACCTCCAGTTCCTTGTTCTTAATGTATTGCTGTATCATGTATTCTATCTCTTAGGTACCCTAATTTGTTTCCAGAATGAGGGAGTGGGAAATGTATCAGATATATTAAGTGATCAAGTAAGATTAGGACCAAGAATTATGAGACTTAACCTTAATAGAATTCCTGGGATGACCTCAGTAAACATACTTTGGGTTATATGGTAGAAAGCAAGACCAGAATAGATTGTTACAGACAGCTATCTGGAAACTTTGGTTGCAAAGGGAAAGAAAGGGAAAGGGCTACAGCTACAGGGGGACATGTGGTCCATTAGTGTGGTGTGGTCTGTGAGTGGTGTGTGTGTGTGTGGTTTTTATGAGATGAAAGAGGAAAGATTTTTGTAAGCCTGAAATGGCTGTAATAGCCTTACATGCTACTGGGAGGAATATGGTAAAAAGAAAAATTTAAAGAACAAAGATAGTTGTGAGAGACAGAATACATTAAGAGTTCCTAAGAAAGTAGCTATGTGTAAGGTCCAGAGAACATAAGGAGATATGAAGGAAGACTGTCCCTTGCATTGTAGTAGAAGAGAAGAAGAGTGATGAAAACTCTTCATGGGTGGACTTCACATCTACTGAGGAGTAAGTCAGGTAAATCATTGTCTAAAGGCTTCTACTTTATAAGACAAGAGACAAGCCATGTTCTGAGAGTAAGGAGGCACATGTTGTTCAGGAATGAGTTTTAAGGAGAGCAGATAAGTTCAAAGGTGACTTGAATATTCAAAATCTGTACTTTTTATTGCCTGAACAGATACAGGATAAGAATGAATAGTGATGTTTCTCAATTTGTTTTCTTTTTGTTAAAAGAAAAGAAACCACTGTGTGGAGGAAGTACAAGGCATGGAAATTCATAGTATATTAAAAATGAGTGCTTAAGATAGCACAGCAAAGAATTTGAGCTGGAGAGAAAGAACTGTGAAGATAGGAGGAGGCTGATAGATCAAGAGAGTGTCTTTGCAAAGTCCTGATAAAAGTACTTTACTAAGCAAGGTGGAAGGTTAGGAAGTTGTTGTCAGAGTGGGAAGTGTTCAAATTAGTAACTTTAGAGATGAAGAGATAGTGAAGACAGTGCGAGAGTGTGACTTTGGAAGAAGTAACTGGAGTAAAATGGAGAACACAGATATTGGAGATGAGGTCAAAGGAATCAGAAGCAAAGAAGTTGTCTGCATGAAGTGATAGGAAGACTGGACCATGGGTGTTCAGTGAATATGGAAGTAGGAGGATGTCAGAAATGAAGAGTGGTAGAGACCATGATGGTCCAATGAACCAATCTCTCTTGCTTGTATGTTTGTTATCAGAGATCTACTCTGAGGCAGGAAGCTTTGGTGAAGCAAGAGCAATGGCCTAGAGAACAGATGCAGGAATGACAGCGGCTCTGTCAAAAAGGAGATCCACTGAGGTCCAGTGCAGATCACCAAGCTCTACTTCAGGCTCTCCCACATGAAATTTAGACCCTGTGTTTCTGTTTTCAAAATTGAGCCTGTCACTTCATTCTCTCTTTATGTCAGATCGACCCAGTTTCCTACTTGGTTTCCAGTAAGTCTTTGTGGCCCAGGACCCATTGTTGGTTCAGTGCTTTGTAACAGGCATTTTTTTTTTTTTTGCTTTTTTGTTTATTTTTATTTATTTATTTGAGAATGACCGAGAGGAGGAGGAGATAGTGAGTGAGAGAGAGAGAGAGAGAATGGGCACACCAGTGCTTCCAGCCACTGCAAACGAACTCCAGATGCATGCACCCCCTTGTGCATCTGGCCAACGTGGGTCCTGCAGAATCGAGCCTCGAACCAGGGTCCTTAGGCTTCACAGGCAAGCATTTAACCACTAAGCCATCTCTCCAGCCCTGTAACAGGCATTTTTAAGCTGTTTTTGTTTGTGACTTCTCTTTGCCTGAGAAAATTTTACATTACACTGAGTATATAGGTGCCCAAGTTGTCCTGAAACTCATTCTGTACCCCAGACTGGCCTAGAACTCCTAGAATCCTACTATCTCAGCCTCTCTCGAGTGCTGGCATTCAGGCATGCACCACTACACCCAGCTACATGTAAGTTTACATTTTCTAAAAATGAAGGTAAATTTGCATACTACTGAGACATGTGTACTTATCTTTATAAGAAGAATTAAATTTTAGCTGAATATTTGATATTGTAAGACAGAACCTGTACATTGTTCTTCAGAGTTAATTGGTAATATAATTTTATTATCTTCAATGCTGAGAACACTGTTTTGCATAAGAATGTGGTACAAAATGTCAGAAATGTGTTTAGGGCCATTTCAGAAATTGTTGGAAATCCTTTCCAATTCCCAAGCCAAAATTCATTTAATGATTTTTCATGAAACCTGAATCAGCAACCTAGAAAAGTTATTCTTAAGACCAAACATTCTAACATCATACAATATAAAGATATGTGCTGACATGATCCAAAAGTATGTTGTTTAAAATATCTTTATGTTTTGTAAAAGAGCAGAAAACCTTATGGTCAATAAAATACACTACAATTTTTAAAATCCAGCAGTGTCAAATCTAAGTCAAGGTGTGTTAAATAGCATTAGTTGCCATTATATGGCACACTGTGATCTGCACATTGTGTGATCAAAAACAAAGTTGCGAAGAAGTCATACAATGCAATACCAGTGAGAGCCCCCACAAAAAGTTTAGGCTGATTATATAATTTTCAATTAAATTTGGTTGTTGCACATTCAGAAGCATTTCTTAAACTTAATTACTTAAGGTGTCTATGTATGCATGCCAGGGCCTCTTGCCACTGCAAATGAGCACCAGAAACTTGTGTCACTTTTCTGTATTCAGCTTATGTGGGTGGCTTGGGAGTTGAGCCCAGACTGGTAGGCTTTACAAACAAGTACCTTTAACCACTGGGCAACCTTCCCAGCCCCTCAGAAACCTTTTACAGTTGCCAAAATTTTATTGAACTCCACATTTAGTTATATGATACTCTATGAGGTCCCAACATACAATTCAATAGCGAGGTTTTATAGTAGAGTCACATGTACTAACATAGTTACTTGACTTGAATCCCACAGGAGAATGTAGAGAAATGGAACCATTATATTTTGTTGATGGAAATATAATGTAGTACAAAATATCCCTAACATATTCTCATTTCCCACTTGAGACAGAATTTGGTGTTTTTTTCCAATACTTTATTATTTATTTATTTATTTATTTGACAGAGAAAGAGGGAGAACGTGAAAGAGAGAATATGTGCACCAGGGTCTCTAGCCACTGCCAACAAACTCCAGGCACATGTGCCCCCTTGTGCATCTGGCTAACATGGGTCCTGGGGAATCAAACCAGGGACCTTTGGCTTTGCAGGCAAACACCTTAACCACTAAGCCATTCCTCCAGCCTGTTATATATATATATATATATATATATATATATATATATATATATATCATGCACCCAACAATTCTATTCCTGAGTATCAACCTAAGATAAATGGAATATATTTTTCACAAAGACTCATTCTACTTATAGTAGTCAATAACTGGAAGCAATATAAAGTCAATACAAACAAACATATAAGGATATATCCATATAATTATATACATATACATGCATACATATATATATCATTATATATCATTTACCAGTAAAGAGAACATACCATAATATAGGACATACAATGATATCAGTGACCTACAAAATATGATAAAGAAAGAAGCTAGAAGATATGGAAGACCAAATTTATGATTCCATGTATATAAAATTTCTAGAATGACTAACCTATAGAAGTAAAAATCAAATGTGTATATGCCTAAGACTGGGGTGAAAGTGAGGATTGACTGCAAATTTATATGAG
This sequence comes from Jaculus jaculus, assembly GCF_020740685.1. Taxonomy (NCBI): domain Eukaryota; kingdom Metazoa; phylum Chordata; class Mammalia; order Rodentia; family Dipodidae; genus Jaculus; species Jaculus jaculus. Next base: position 78,946,110 of record NC_059105.1, on the reverse strand, counting down.
AAAACTTCAATAAGTTAGAAGTGCTATCAAGGTAGATTGTAATATTGCTCTCACAACTGTATAGGTTTTTATTGCAAATCATTCATCTGTATACTTGTAATGAGTGAATTTATTATATGAAAACTATAAAAGTTGTTTAAAAAGTTTTAAGAACTGTTTAAATAGGTAAAAAGTTTAAACATAATTCATCAAAGAAGAGGTGACAATGGCACATAAGCACATAAAATTCACAAAATAATTAGCAATTAAAGAAATCCAAGTTAAGCCCACACAGTTATTATAGTGACTCAATTGAAAGACAGACAATGCTAAACATTAGTGAGGGTTACCTGCTTGTATAGGTTACTTTCTCACTGCTGGATATTGTAGGTACCTTCTCATTGCTCACACAAAGCACCTGAACAAAAGCAGCTGATGGGAGGAAATTCATTTTGTCTTATAGTCTTGATGGGAAGCTTCTTGGTGGCAGAGGAAAGATGGTGGGGCAGAGGCACAGCATCACTTCTGCCACAGCCGGTGGAAAACTGCAGCAGGAGAGTGAGCCCAACTCTAGCAAAGCGGAGCTGGCTATAAGACCCCTAAGACCACTCCCAACAACATACCTCCTCCAGCAAGGTTCCGCCTCCCAAACTGTCATCAGCGGGGAACCAAGCATTCAAAACATGAGTTTATGAGGGACACCTAATTGGAGTCACCACAGGGGGACAAAAGAGCCAATCAGAAGCAGCGTAGGAAAAGCTTATTTTATCTTACAATTCCAGATGGTAGAGTCCACCTTGGGGGAAGAAAGCAAGGAAGCAGCAGGAAACTGGCATCACATCTTCATATCAGCAGGGAGAAGGTAGAGAAAGATGAATGTTAATTCCCAGCTACTGTTTTCTTCTTTTTATATACTCAAGAATCACAAGATGGTGCCACCTACAGTTAAGGCAAATCTTCCCACTTCAATTAATCTATCTAGAAAATTCCTAACACATACTAAGAGATTTGTTTCTTGGGGATTCTAAATCCTGTTAAGATGACAACCAGAGATTAATGTTTACTCAGCTGGAACTTTAATACACTGCTGGTAAGAGTTAACACAACAACAAACAGAACAAGGCAGTTTATCAATTTCTTAAAGTGCTAAACCCAACACTTACTACACAATCCATTAACCCAGTTTCTACATAAACTATATATAGTATATGTAGATATATATATGTATTCATAAGAAATGAAAACATATATTTAAAACCCTACACAAAATTTATTGTACACAAGTTTATTTTTAATCATCACAATTATCCAAGTGTCCTTTAGCACATGAAATGATAATACAACTGTAGTGAATCATAAAATCATACAATGAAATACTCTCAGGAGAGAGGAGGGAGAAAGAGAGAGAGGGGTAGAGAATATGCTATGGCTACGTATACCATAGATGAATCATATTGAAAAATCTATAACCCAAGTAAATAAATAGTACAACAGAGTCCACACAAAGCAATTCATTCACATGAAAGCAGATCTTTGTTTAGCTGGGGACTGGAATGGAAGGTTAGTATACAGAGGGACAGATTACAAAGAGTGACAAGAAAACTTCATGCATATAAACAATGTATCCTGATCAGAATCCCCTCCCACTACTCTCTTCTGTCCCTTCTTCCCTACCTGCCCCTCCACTAAACACCCACTCTTTGCAAAGAAGCTTTTGAGAGATGCAAATGCAATCCTATCTACAAACTCATCAATTTTACTATGTTATACATGCAGTTTATTTTACATAGATCCTCCCTCAGTAAATCTACATCTGTAAACAAGGGTAACACCAGGGTAACGTTTCTTCTTAGCACCTGGTTTCTTAGCCCTAAAGAAAAGGCTTCCACCTCAAATGCCTTCTGGCTGGAGTGTTGCTATATCTAAAATTCCACCAGAGACTCTCATTCATTTTAGATCACTGCTTTATCTTAAGGCAAGACTCACTTGTTTCTCTATATTTGAAACCTAACTGGAACCATTTAAGGTGCAAAGGAGAATTTTTATAACCAAACCCAAAACAGAACATGCCAGTTACTGAAATCAGGAATGCTGTCATTGAACCATTCTTCTCTAACTCTAATGCTGTTGCCTTTTCCCACTCAGCGTCTCCTCTCATACCTCCCTCTCTGAATTTTGTAATGCTCTTATTTGACTTTATTGTATCAAACCAGATGCCCCTACAGTGGCCCTGGTTCAGCTGTAGTTTACTTTCTTAATGCTTCATGGGCAAAGAAAGGGTTTCCCTACAAATCCCAACTCAAAAAAGCAAAACAAGTAAACAAAAAGCCTAGTTTGGATACTCTGGCTTGCAGTCATTCTCTTTAGGTGGCTGGGCAAGTAGTACTTGAGAATTCTACAATGTGGAGCTACAGAGTTAAGTAAAAGGAGAAAATGAAAGAGAAGCACTAGATACAAAAAAAAAAATATATTGTACTTCATCCAGGCGTTAGCCTGGATTCCACACTCTGGCAAGATGCAAAAGCTGTGTTTGTTTTTCTTTGACTTGTTTTTACTGGCTGTGGCACCAGGCATGCATTCCTTTCCCAGAACTGCCTTATCAAGTAGATAAATGGTAACAAACCCCATGGGATCACCTCTCTGCCTACCTAGAAGTCTTTTTCTATTTTCTTTTGCTTACCCACAAAACAGAAAACTAAAGTAATACTCATTTTCCCAGCTTACTAAAATAGCAGTTGTAATTTTTATCTTCTTTCCCCATTTATCTTACAAATGCATTTCTCATACTCTTGCCATCAGATGAAGCCAAGGATGTTTGCATCTAAAATGACTCAGGAAGGAAGTGAGTTTTGGCAGAAGCCTGCCTGCTTTTGTGCCTTAGGAACAGGCTCCTCCCCACAGGGAATAAGGTCAGTTCAACCCACTCCTGTGGGTGAATTTAGTCAGCAAGTACTTACTCAATGCTCCCAGGCTGGGTTGCCCAATCACAGCAAAAATGATGCAACCTAGTATTGTATTACTGACAACTGGTGGGTTAGGAATGGGGAAATGTTTAGGATCATAGAAAATTACAAAGATTTTGTATGTACAAAGTCAAAACTTTTACACTTCAAATTAGATTTGGTTAGGACAAAAATAAAGTTGAAAGTTGTTTATTTTTTTATTGTGTTGGCCATCACCATCAAAGCATAAAATATCAAAATATAATCTTTTCATGTTTTATTTTTTAAATTGCTTATTTGTTTTCAAAAATTTATGATAATGAAAGCCACTTCTGGCCCTTGTCTAAGCCACCACTTTCAAAAGGATATTCTTTGTAAATTAATTTTCAGTATTTCTGAAATTCACTTCAAAAAGTCTAACATTTGAAAGATATTTTCCCAAAGTCTTAAACATTACTATTGTAGGATTTTGGAGTTCAGGAGGGGTCCTTCCAGGTCTATGAACCCCAACTTTTGAGTTCTTATCCTATTTAGCAATGAAGTAATCAAATGAACTCTGAGAAGAGTAAGGTATGAATTGTTAAACTTATTTAGGGAGATAATATGAATTATGAGATTTACTGTAGAATTAATATACACGGAGGGGGCTAGCTGAAGGACTTAAACCAGAGGAGAATTAAAATCCAGGGAGGAGGCTAGGCTAGTTGAAAGACTCAAGCCAGAGGAGAATTCGGACCTTGCTTGACTGAAAAGAGAAAGTGGAGATGGACAGAATCTCCATCATAGAGGTATGTATACACACACACACACACACACACACACACACACACACACACAGGGAAGGCAAAGCCTTAAGAACCAAAAGATAACCTTCAAATAAAAGACCAGGGAGGATTAAGAAATAGTGAAAGATCAAAGAAAAACCATACATATCATCAAAATGAGAAGGTATCTCAAAGTATCACACAGATAAAAGGCAAGCAGTAAAATAAAGTGTGCACATACACACACACACACACACACACACACACACACACACACACACGTGCATACACACACATGCAAGCCTGGCATAGTGGCCCAGGCTTTTAATCCCAGCAGTCAGGAGGCAGAGGTAGGAGGATCACAGTGAGTTGGAAGCTAGTTTGGGACTACGTAGTGAACTCTAGGTCAGCCTGGGCTTGAGTAATACCCTACCTGGGGGTTGGAGGGGGGAGGAGGCAAGTAGAAATATACCGGGGCCACCCAGGCCTAGAAAAGTGCTCTCCCCAGCCTGGCTGAGTAGAGAAGAGACAGGCTTAAATGCATGTTTGGGCAGGTGAGATCACACGAAAGAAAAAAGGAAGTCCTGTGTAGCCAACCTTCTTTATATGGTGAACCTTGGGCTGGAAAGATGGGTTAGCAATTAAGGCACTTGCCTATGAAGCCTAAGGACCCAGGTTCAATTTCCCAGTACCCACATAGGCCAGATGCACAAGGTGGCACATGAATCTGGTATGAGTCTGATTTGTTATCAGACTCAGGTCTATAAGGAGAGACTGGATTGGTTTGTAGATTCAAGAAGCACAGGAGGGGTCAAGACCTGATTGGTTCCTAGACTCTAGTGGTGACTAAGCTGATGAAGAAAGAAGTGAAATAGTGGAATGTTCTGCTGGGAGTGTCACTGTCTTGTATGAGATAGAACCAAACCAAGTTCCAGTTTTGTCAGGGCAGGCCGAAAGGCATCTCCTTATTCCCTCTTAGGGCTCCTGTCCCTGACTAACTGCCTATAAAAATCTGTCTTACTCCTGTTACACCTTCATTACCACATGCATAAGTTTTATCTTCCCTTAAGAATTACTGTTAGAAGGCAATTGGGAATTGTACAGAAGAATTTCAGTTTCTTGTGTACCAAATCTACTAATTCCCAAAAAATCACAGACAAACACATACATGCACATACACATTCTCCTGGTATGATTATCTAATTTCCAAGTCATTCATCACTGAAAAACTATATCTTACAATTTGGCTTTTAGATTGCTGAGGTTATCTAAACCAGTGTGTCCCACAGGAGTGAACGGGTGCAATCCACAAATGTAATACAAAGATCTCCAACACTATAATCCAGTGTTTCCCCAATGTCATGGAGAATTGAGCCAGTAAAAGCTAAAATTGTTTATTCATTTTTGCTCTTGTGGTTTTATTGTTACCAGAAGAAATTACAGTTTTATACTTTTGGGACATTTTTACTTTTATCAGCCATATAAGAAAAAGTGCTAAAAGACTGAAAAGGGAAATAACACCCTCCTCCATTTTCCACACTTCCTAATATTTCAGTTCAACTCATCAGAGCTAACTGTATTTTATTCTTTTAGCTGTTGAAAGATAGTTACTGGTGGTCACCTTTTTATTTCCAAATTATATACATAGACTTTTAGTGCCCCATTGTTGATTGTAGAGATTAACTTCCTCTTGTGATAAAGAGGGATTTAGCCCTCCCAATTAATTTTCTCCACATAATTATAGGGCTATTTTCAGTTACATGTTATAACTACACAAATATATTGTTTCTAAATTTTCTCCAAAAGTGTCAAGATATCTTCCCCACCTATTTATCTTGTTTTTGTTTTGTTTTCTTTTGTTTTCCAAGTGGTATGATTTATCAGATGGTCCTTTTCCTGGTGACCTCCTGGAACCCTCTTTCCTTTAGCTGAGACTTCTTCTTCCTGTGCCCCTGGGTCTGATGTAGTACTTTCTGGATTCCAAATCTTGCTCTTGCGCAGTTTATTTCTTTTAAGTGGAACTGATTCAACTTCTCAAAAAGATATGGGACATTCAGTTGGAGTCCCAGCATGTCAGGAAATGTCCTTTCCTGTTCTCACATTTGATTAATAGTTGGGCTAGATATTCCATTCCAAGTTTAAGATCATGATCTCTCAGACATTTTAAGTCATTGCTCCATTCCTGGCTAGCAGCCAGTAGTGTTGAGAAGTCTAATTTGAATTTGTCCCACAAATTCGTGTTGATTGCCTGCAATGGATCAAGCACTGTTTAAAATACAGGAATGCACAAAGAAACAGATCTCTCACCTTCAAAAAGGTTACTTTCCAGTGTTGCAAAAAGACAAAAATAATAAAGTAGGGAACAAATTAGAAAGCTACAGATTACAGAAAGTCTATAGGGAAATACAACAGACTAATGGACTAAGAGTAGGAATGTCCCTTTATGACAGTGGCCAGACCAGGCTGTTCTGTGGAGGTGTCACTGAGTTGAAACCTGAACAATGCCAGAGAGGTCTATGGGCCAACTGAGGGCAGAGGAATCACAACATGTGAGGGTTCGAGGTAGAACTAGCTTGGATGTCTGAAGTGGCCACCGCTGCAAACTGTGGTGAAGAGCTTGTGAAGAAGTGGCAAGGTGAGCTCCTGGAGTAGGCATGGTCCTGCTCTCAGTTCACCATGATTCTTTTTTATTCATCATTGCAATGGAAAAACCACTGGAAGGTAGTCTTCATTACCATAAAATAAGGTAATGAAGGGGGTTGGGAAGATGGCTAGGTCAGGAAGGTACTTGCTGTGCAAGCATGAGGACCAGATTTCAGGCCCCAGTATACACATAAGTAAAACAAACAAAACAGGAAAAAAAAAAAAAAAACTGGACATAATGGTGCACCTTTAATCCCAGCACCGAGGAGGCAGATAAGAGAATCTATGGGGCAGATCTATGCTGGCTAGCTAGTCTAGCCCAATCAGTGAGCTTCAGGTTCAGCAAGAGACTGTCTAAAAGCTATAAACTGGAGAGGGATTAAGGAAGACAGTCAACAGCAACTTCTGCCTCCACATGCATGTGCACACCCACACACACAAATATCTGCACACTCACTTGGGCCTAAACATATATGAACACACATACATGCACACAAGCTTCACAAAAACACACATGCCAAAAAAAATAGGGTAATGAAGAAATCTGATTTAAGCTTATAAAAAAAGGTTCTTATGTTATGTGGAGAACTGACTGTTAGACAGAAACAAACCAGCTATGAAGCTATCAGTGTAGTCTCAGGGACAGGTGACAATGGCTTGGGATATAGAAGTTTAAAAAGTGACCAGATGTGAGATATAGTTAAGAAGCAATAAGAACTTACCCAATTAGCAAGTGGAATATGAAAGAGAAAACAGGGTTTCAACTGGGATTTTCAGGTATATTTTATCTTAAAATTTATACAAAAAGATAGAAGGAAATGTTAATTTCTTTAATAGGTCTATGGTATTCTCTATAACTTTCTATGATTTTTTTTTTCATTGGAAACATGAATCATGTTAAAAAGCTAGCCAGGGCTTGTGCTTGTGAAGAAGCCCGGCAGACAGGAGGCCTCGCCACAGGAACCTAGCAGAGCTGGTGGAGGTCACTGACTGTCCGTCTCAGATGTCCAGATGATCCTCCATTTTCACTCTGAATCCCAACCTTGTCATTTATCAGATTTCATGATCAGGGATGATATAGTTTTTGCAGAACCTTAAACTTTTATAGTGTGAGTTCATCGTAATGAAAAAATATAAAATTGTAAATCCAAATATAGTATGGAAGTGACAATTTACTTGTAGTGACAAAAAAAACCTGTTACAATAAACACCATATTTGGAAAAGACACATTCCATCAATATAAAATTCAGGAAAATAAATTTTTAATATTCTCTGTAATTCATTTCCCTTATATTTCTTATGCTTCTTTATTTTACTTTACTTTTGCTACTTTTTACTTCCTTATATGCCTTGTAACATGTTTTACAGGGCAGAAACAAAAAGCTCAGTTTTATTTTATCTTGATTGAACTTTTTAAACACATCAGTAGCTTAGAGATTTCTTTGCATTACATTTATTCTATTATAAGCCAAAAGATTTCAAGGCATTTCAAGGTGCCTTGTGTAATGACTAGCCTTAAAGAATCTTTAAATTGATGACACTCATTAACCTGCTTGTCGTCAGTGTCTTTGTCATAGTGTGCATGATGAGCTTTTATGTTATCTCTGTAATGTCAATATTTCATATAAAACAGCAAGAAATGAAATTTTTCTGTGATCCTATGAACTTCATTTTTCATTAATTGGACTATCATATTATCCAAAAGCACATTTATTATTTCTAGTTAATTTTTTTCTCTTTCTTTTAATAAATTATTGTACTAAGATACCCTGAAAAAAGATGGTTCAAGTTGCTTTTTTATCTCAGGATAATGTCTGCCAATTTCAGAGACCAGAGTGCTAACCATTACACAATGGAACCTCACTGTCTATCAGTTTCAGTTGTCATTGTTACCACCTCCGCTTCTGGCTTATCCAAGTTTGGAGCTTACTACTAATTCTAAGGTGCCAACCCATCCTCTTTACCCATGCTTCTCTGAGAGTATTATACTTATTTATTTATTTATTTTTTATTTGAGAGTGACAGAGAGAGAGGGAGAGCTCTGAGAGTACTTAAATCCTGGTTTCCCACATCCTGTTCATTCACTATGCCCCCATCTGCTCCCAGCACCATGGGGGCTTCAGCAGTTGATATGCTATCCTGGCAGGGTTTGTGAGCCTAAGCTGGCCAAGCAGAGTTGTTTTGTCTTAGCACTTACTCATCATTTTTGTTCTGTTATGAATAAACATAGTGGATTAGCTTAGTGTATGTTACCTAGACGAAAAAGATCATAATGTGTACATAGGCTCCCAAAAGCCAAACTCATTCAAATTACAAAATATATTAACAAAAGCTTCCACTTGCTAATGTCATAAATTCCCTTCTCTTTGTTTTCAGGGTTTCATGTTTTTCTTAATCCTTCTTATCATTTCAGAGAGGTGCTAGAAGGAAAAGAAATAATCTTCATTACAGTCATCTCTCCTGTGAGTACAAGTAATGCTTCTAAGTTGTCAGTACCATGTTTTCTTCTTTGCCCAGGTCACAGAAGAGTGTTTGCTAAACTCTGTTATGAATCAGCCTTGCCCAGTAGAAGCATCTGCTTGGGAATCTAAGACGTCCTCATGAAATGTGGGTTGCTTTACACTTTTAAGACTCCCAGCACTGGGAAGATGGTTTGGTGGTTAAAGGCTCTTGCTTGCAAAGCCTGATGTCCCAGGTCTAGTTCTCTAGCACCTATGTAAAATCAAACACAAAAAGGGGTGCACGTGTTCGGCATTTGCAGTGGCAAGAGATACACACACATACGTGCATGCAAATAAATAAATATTAATAGAAAAATAGGCTCTCATGAAGTAAGCAGATATGTTCTCCTATGGTCAGAGCTGCATATTTCTTCTCTCTTTCCAAGATGGTTATTCCTTCCACTTTTCTACAAATTGCCTATAGCTCACCATGCTAGTCTTGATCTTAAAGTAGAACCTTAGAATCCATTTGACCTCAGAACTGGGTGAGTGATAACTGGGCATTTGAACTTAACCAGAGGTTAAACACCTGCTAAGCAATTTGGTATTAGTTAGGTATGCATTGAGACATTGAGAAGGGCCAATCACTTAGTAGCACAGAATCCATCTTGGGTGTCTTTCAAAGATTCTTTGAGAAAGCTGGGAAAAGAGGCAATATTTATTTGTATTTGCTATTGCCTATTGTATCTGTTATTTTCTCATTACTAGGACAAAAATACCTAAGCATAAGAGGTTTGGGGAGGAAAGAGTTTAGTTTTAGCTTATAGTTTTGAGGGCAAGTTCATAATAGCAGGCAAAGCATAGCAATAGCAGAAAGCTGGAGTCATAATGTCATCAGCAGGGAGAAATTAGAGAGAGCAGTGAATGCTGAATGCTCAGCTAGCTTTCTTCTTTTCATGCAGTCTTAGGAATATATTCCATGGGGTGGTGCCCACCCATAGAGTGGGCCCTCCCACCTCAACTAACCTAACGCAGAAAATCCCTTACAGACACCCAAAAATTTACTTCCATGGTGATTCTAAATACTGTCAAGTTAATAAGCAGAGATTATATTTGCAAGCCCTACAAAAATACAAACAAATGTGCTCCCAAGAGACTAAAGATACACCCCTTTACGTCTTTCTTGGGACTTTGCCCATTATCATTAGTCTTCAGGATAAACCAAATAGAACATAGTTTCTTCTCAGCTGCCCAAATAGCATTGTCATGTGAAACTTCTTCTCTGAACGGAAATAAGCAACCATCTGTCCATCCCAGAAAGGGTTCAGGAGACAGAACAAAGCACAATGGCACCAAAATCCATCATTGGTGAACCAGCGAGTTTACTGGGGCTACCTTCAGTGCAGGATAAGGGGCTACTTACAGGACCATGGATAACTCAAAGGCCACTGTTTCATGGCCAAGTTTATTCCTTCCTGAATGGAGACCTCATGGAAGCTGAATTATGGAGTCCTCCTTCTAATTAACCTTCTACTTCCTTTATAGTCCAGTATCTCCAAAAAATCACTTTTTAGCTGGGAGGACCACAAGTGGGAACAACAGCTGGAATCCCAGGTGAGCCTCTTATGGTCCTCCTTTCCTCCACATACTTGGGAGTGTCAATAACTCCACTCCATGGTCCTCATGGTCCAGCTATCACTGTATTATTCTGCTCCAAAGTTTTCATGGCTACCAAGCCAGTGGATGCACTCTCTGCTCCAAAATGGCATCATAGTATTTGAGCATGCTCTTACCTTCTCTGATGTACTATAGCCCTACCATTTTCTACAAAATTTTTACTTGAAGGTAAGTCACTAGTATCACTTTTCAAAAAATGCTCATCTAGTACAGATAAGAGGCTCTGATGTTTAGAATGCTGATGGCTTAAGCATGAGGGACTACCAAGTTCAACTCTCCAGAACCTATGCAAAAATTTAAAAATATGGATGTAACCATACATATCTATGATCTCAGTCTGCCAAGGACAGAGACCAGCAAACCACTGAGGTTCACTCATGAGCATTGCCTCCAGGTCAAGGGTGAAAACCTGGCTCAAGGATATATACTAATGAACAGTACTGGGACACCAATGTTCTCCTCTGGCCTTCACACACATGTGTATAGGACATGCATCTCTGCACACATACATGTACATATTACACAAATGTCACACACACCAAACATATAACACACACATATACACACACACATCACATGCATTCATGCAAAATATGTTGCAGGGGATGGAACCCAGGTCCACACACATGCTGAGTAAGTGTTTCATCACTGAGCTTTATTCCACTATAAAGTTCTCCAGATAAATTCATCTAACAAATGTTTTTAGTTTTTTTTTTTCTTTTTGCTATGTGGTGCTTGGGATTAAACCCATGGCCTTGCACATGCTGAGTATGTGCTCTTAACCACTAAGCTATATCCCAGCACTCCACAGATGTCTTTGAAAACCTTGTGTGTGTAACACATTGGGTTATAGTCTCCACGAGATCAGGAACTTCATTTGTTTTGTATCCAATTGTATTTCTAGCACTACCAATAGCACTGAGCCCAGGAGAGACCACAGTACCTAATTGTTATTGCTGAACAGGCATGGAATAAGTAACAACTAACTAAGGTACATAAGCTAATATAATAACAGAAGAGAAACAGAAGAGAAATAGTCACATATTTAATGGCTTAAAACAATGCAAATTTATTAACATACAGTTATGAACTTGGAAGCCCCCGTGTCAGAGGATTATGAAGCTCTTGGGTGTTCTGGGAGATAATCTGTTTCCTTTCCCTCTTTAGCCTCTGGGAGCTGCCTGCATTCCTTGCTTATAGTCCTTTCCTCTGTCTTGAAAGCCTGGCACCCACTTCCACTTACACACACTCTCTCCCCCCAACCTCCTCTGAGAGGAGTGTCAACATCCTTCTCTTACTGTGGTCCTGTGCCTCTCTTTCCTATATCTACATTGGGTACATGATATAAAATTCAGGACAACCTTCCTATCTCAAGCTCGTTAACATAATCACATCTCCAAAGGCCCTTTCACCACCAAGGGTAATATATTCATGAGTTCAAGGGGTCTGGATGTGAACCTCTCTGGTACCATCATTCTGTCTGACACACCTAGGATGGAATGGGCTACAGAAGTAGCTTCACTTCAATCTAGGGAGACAAAGAAAGGCTTATAGAGAAGGTTATTGTTGATACAAGTCTAGAAACATAATCAGCTATGGAATAAGGAGGCTTAAAGGAACAAGAAAGTTAATAGCATGAGTAGAAATAAGAAAAACAAGAAAGTGTGGGGGGGGAGGGTATTACCATGGGATTTTTTTTATAATCACGGAAAATGTTAATAAAAAAAAATAATAAATAAATAAATAAAAAGAAAAGAAAAACAGGAACATCAGGCCTTGTGCAACTCCCCAAGAGGTTTGGTAGGAATGGAGTACAGATCAGGACAGGTACTGGGAGAGCTGGTACTGACTAACAGCACTAACAAACCCTGGGATGGTCATCTGTGATGACCTTTCATGGATAGTCATGCAGTATCTGGTAAGGGGTTTGGAATTTATAAGTGAGTGGGATCAATGAAGAACTTTATGCAGCTTAAAATAACTCACTAATTTCTTGTACTTGGATACATTTTAATGTTCTTAGCATGAGGGTATATCGGTTCCCTTTGGGTAGCCTGTGTTAATGCTTATGAACCCTCAAGGAATATCATTTTGAAGAATATGAAATTACTTACCTAAGGCTACAAAGAAAGCCAATCTTATTGCAAAAATTCTACCAACAGTACACAGGTCACTTGTGGATCCCAGGTTGTAAACCACTCAATGACCAGGCTTCTGGTCTCTTCCCTTTCTCATCTTGAATTCAGAATCCCAAGAACAATGATCTTGTCTCTGCATTCATAAAGTGCTGAATTCCCTTTACCTTGGTACATACTATCCCTTTTGTCTTTCATATTTTTATTCTCTCTGTCTATACCTGGATGATTTCTACTTAGTTTGAGCATTACTTTGTTGGAAACATTTAATGGTCCTCTGACTAAGGTATTTTCTCTATTAGAATATTATCAAGTAATTTTCCTTTATGAAAGGAGCATTTACATAGTTACATATGTAATTATGTTCTCATTCTTATCTGTCCAATGAGATACTCATTTCCTCAAGAGCAAGGCATAGGCTTATATTCACATTGCCTGGAACAGTAGACACTCACTGCATTTTTTCTAATATTTTAATCTATTTATTTGTGAGACATAGAAAGAGAGAATGTATATGAGAATGAGTACAGGCACACCAGACCTCTTGCCACTGTAAGTGAACCCCAGATATATGGCGTTTTTGGGCTTCTGGCTTTACGTGGGTACTGAGGAATTGAACCCAGGCCAGTAGGCTTTGCAAGCCAGTGCCTTTAACTGCTGAGCCATCTCCTCAGTCCTCAATGCATTTTTTATTTTTATTTATTTGCAAGCAGAGAGAGATACAGAAGAGAGACAGATAGACAGAATGAGCACACCAGGCCCTCCAGCTGCTGCAAACAAATTCCAGATGCCTGTACCACTTTGGCCATGTAGTTTTATGTTAATACTGGGGAATCCAACTTGAGTCATTAGGCTTTTCAGTCAAGTGCCTTAACCTCTAAGCCATCTCTCCAGTCCAATAATGCATGTTTAAAATCAGTGTTTTATTTTGAACATTTTAGGATTACAGAAAAATTATAGAGGTACTAAATACCCTACACTCAATTTCCTTTGTTATTATCATTTTACATTAGTGTGATTCAGTTTTACAACAAATATATAAACATTGATATAATGAACCAAATACCATCCTTTATTAATATGTCCCTAATTTTGACCTAATGTTACTTTTATACTCCAGAATTCCATCCAGAGCATCACCTCATGTTTTCTTAGGCTTCTCTGTGCTGGACCACTTCTTGTTTTTTGTTTTGTTTTGTTTTGTTTTTTGGTGTGTTGTTGTTTTTTAATGCTAGTTTGTTGTTTGGTGGTTTTTTTCCCATTTGATGACCTTGGCCATTCTGAGGCATACTGGTCAGGTACTTTGTTGAATGTTCCTCAGTTGGGAGATTTGGGGAGGAGGTCCACAGAAGTACTGTCATTCTCATTACATCATGTCAAAGGTGTATTCTATCAGCATGCCTCATTACTGCTGATGTTAAAATCACTTACCTGGCAGAGGTAGTACTTTTGTTTTCTCCATTCCCCACTTTACATGCTACTTATCAGAAGAAAGTTACTATAAACAACACACACTCAAGAAGGGAAGAATTAATGTTCTATCTCCTTGAGGGTTATGGCTATACATAAATTATTATTTTTTGCTACAAGGAACATTTGTCTATTCTCCAATTTTATTTATTGATCTGTGTATGCATATATGCATATATAATACACATAAATAAATGCATACATATGCATGTATGTTTGCATTTATGCATGTATATTATATATGTGCATGGGTGCACACATGCCACTGAGAGCATTGGAGGATTAGAAGACAACATTGGGGTGTTTCTCTTCTGTTTTCGCCTACTTTTAAAAAATATTTTACTATTTTTAGTTACTTACTTGCAAGCAGAGAGAGACAGAAAATGGGTGAGCCAAGGCCACTAGATGCTGCAAATGGGCTCCAGATAAATATGCCACTTTGTGCATCTGGCTCTATATGTGTTCTCAGGAATCAAATTCATGCCCTTAGGCATTGCAGGAAAGCCCTTTAATCAGTGAGCCATCTCTCCAACCCTCACCTTCTTTTGAGACAAGTTCTCTTTAGTTGTTTGGCCACTGCTGCTTGTGAGTTTCTGGATTCTTCCTGGATCTACCTCCCATTGCTATAGGTGCACTGATGTTAGACATGTGTGTCACTTATATCTGGCTTTACATGAGTGCTGCTAAGAAGATGAACTCAGGTTGACATGCTTGTAAGCAAATACCTTTAACCTCTGAGCCATATTTCCAGCTCTCTATTCTCCAGTTATGATGTATTTAATTGCTTATTTCAGGGCATTTTATTTTATGCTTTGTGTTATAATCCAATACTGCTTTATTTACCTTTTTGCTCAACTTGTTGCAGTTTGGGCCATTAGGAACTCTTTCATTTGGCCTTTCTTCTCCCTTTGCCATACACATGTGTGTGTGTGTTCCCCTTCTCCCACTTAGCTTCCTTTATTTCCTGGAATGAAATAAATATTCCAAGGCTCATTACATATGTTTCATGCTCCAGTCATTTGACCATTTGATTGTATTGGAATATCAGTTTGGAATCCAAGATCTGAAAGATCTAGGGCTCATTGCTACTAATGGGAAAGGAATCGTTATGCCTAGGCCATTTCAGTTGATAGAGCAAAGAAGCATGCTTATATAGTAATCTATATATATAGCAATGGCTTCTGATTTTAAGGCAGCAAGCATGGTGTTGAGTGCACAGTATAAAAGAATAAGTCCTAAGCAGGAAAGTAACTGAAGAACAGAAACAGGAAATACAGGACATTTTTGATCTCTCTGACAGTGATGGAACTGGGACCACAGACATTAAGGAACTGAAGGTGGCAATGAAGTCCCTGCCCTTTAAACCACAGTAAAAAGAAATTTAAAAAATGATAAGTTGAAGTTGGTATGTACCAACACAGGAAAAATAAACTTTTATGAATTTTTGATAGTGATGACTCAGAAAAATGCCAAGGATGAAATTCTGAAAACTTTCAAGCTATTTGATGATGATGAAACCAGGAAGATATTCAAAAATCTAGCATGCATGGCCAAGGAGTCAGGCAAGAACCTGACTGATGGCCGGGCACCAAGGCAGCTGCATGATGGAAAGGATGGATGAAGCTGTTCAAGATAGAGATGGAGAGGTTACTTAGCACGTGTGAATGACCAGGCGCTATTAAGATCAGAGTTTCCCATTCTATGGCAAGCATATCTGATTAGTTTTAGTGCCCTCCACTGTGTGAAATCTGGCTTTTGAGAGTATAAATCTCATCACCCTCACCATGGGCCTTCTGGATAATTTAACTGTGACTGAATCTACTTCAGATTTTTGAAAGTATTCTTTAATATAACTTGTTTGCTGACTTTTTCTAGAAAGCAGCACAAGAGCATGCTAAATGTGACTACCTGTCATGACACCTGACATTGTTGCCCATTGTTGCCCCATGTCCCATAGATGCAAACATAAAATCACTTCTTAGAAGTACACATACCCACGCCACCATAAGCGGTGGGAACTCTTCAGTGGGCCCAGTTTTAGTTGATGGGGAGTAGAGTTTTCTCTTTTACAAAACCCATTGAGAGGTTGGAGGAATGGTTCAGCAGTTAAGGTGCTTGCCTGCAAAAACTGACAACCCAGGTTTGATTCTCCAATGCCCACATAAAGCCAAGTGAACAAGGTGGCACATGCATCTGGAGTTCATTTGCAGTGGCTAGAGGCCCTGGCATGCCCACTTTTTCTCTCTCTTTATCTGACTCTTTCTTTCTCAAATAAATAGGTTTTATTTTTTTTTAAAAAAAGTTATTTATTAAGCTAAGCAGGAATACATACTAATAATTCCAACTCAAACCCACTATTGCAGGATCATTCTAACCTCCCATTCCTTGCTTATCTGTAATTTCCCACTGCAGAAGTGAGACATTTGCTCTCCATTTGCTCAGTAGTTCACTTTTATTACACATGCATAGTGGTCTCTCAAGACTGTTAACTCATATACCTAAATTTAACTACATGATGTCGTTCGTGTGCACTTCTTTTCCCCTTTTGTTTTATAGCTGTCCATTATATACAAAAGTACTTGGATCAGCACCTTCGTCCTTTGCTTTCCTCAGTAAGGTGGTTTCGTATATTCATAATATGATTATGTTCTTTTGGAAGATAATGCATTCCACCCTGAAACCTCCCTGACCTTAAATTATTTTTAAAATTTGCATATATTAATATTCATTATAAAGTTCCATGAGCTTTCACAAATGCATAGTGCCATGTGTCCACCATTTGACACCATGAAGAATGGTTTCATACAACATATCCTGTCTTACTCATGCTATTTTTCCTTCTTCCCATATCTTGGATTCCTCCTAACAAACACTATCTGTTTGCCATCTCTACAATTTTGCTTCTTTTAAATATGTTGTAGAAATAAAGTGATACAATATGAAATCATTTGAGATTCTTCCATATCTTTACAAGGTATAAGAACACATCCCCTTTAGTTAAATAGTATTGTGCTGTATATTCATACCACAGCTTGTCTATCCATTCTCCTGTTTAAGGATATCTTAATTCTTCCCAGCTTTTCTGTGATTGGGAATAAATCTGCTAGAACATTCTTGCTCAAGTTTTTATGTGGCCATATGTTTTCAAAGAAATTATGTAAAGACTGAGAGTGTTATTGCTAGATCATCTGCTAAGACTCTATTCTGCATCATTAAGAGAGAAAAAAATCCCTAAACCACCAACCACACTCTCTTCCAAAGTGACTGTATCAATGCATTTTTAATGAATTATTCAAAAGCCAGAGATTGACTTTAATGAAGATATTGTCATAATGGTTCTAGATAGAAATAATGAATGTTTGAAATAAGGAGTAGCTGGAAAGGCATAAAGCTTTCTGGCTCCCAATTCCTCATGGCTTTGAGAAGAATCAGAGCTGGGATGTAGCTCAGATGGTAAAGTGTTCACCTACCATGACTAAAGTCCTGGGTTCCATCCTCAGCATTGCATAAACTGGGCGTGTTTGTTCACTCCTGTAATCTCAGCACTCAGGAGGTTGAGGCAGGAGGATTTGATATTCAAGGTCATCCTCAGTTATACAGAGCTGGATTAGAGAACCTATATGGGGATAGAGAGAGAGAGAAACTCATGTATAGAATCCAGAAGTTCTGACAATTTAATTGAGGTCATGATGATGGATAGCAGCTCACAAGCATCTAGCTCAGGAAAACCTAGTAAATGGGAGGAGAGAAACCATTAGGAGAAGCAGGAATTTAGGACTTTGACATGAATTTGAGGTTCTACATGGGTGAGACTTACCAGAGAAACATCATTAACAGTTGCACATGTAAGTTCTTAGCTCAGGAATCAAACCTGTTTATCAAGTTAGAAAGAAGTAAAATCACTCATAGTTGTAAAAAGGCCAATAGTAAGTTTTAACTTAGTAAACTGTCAATTTTACTTTAAGAGCCATGGTTTCCATTAAATTTCAATCTTTGCAATGTGATGTATTTGTCTGTTAAATGACAACAACTTTACAATGAAGATAGATATCTACATCTCCATCCTTTTATATCTGGTTGCTAAATTATTCTACCTGCCAACCTGTATAACTCAACTTCCATTCACCAACTATATTCTGAACATTTTCTTATATTACCACTGTTGTACTTCAGAACTGTGAGAGAACGTGGAGACTATCTGGCTCAGCCACTTATTCTTAAGGATGAACTTAATTGCATGTGTATTGAACCTAAACAATTCAATTACTATCATCTCACAGTGTTTCCATGCTTACAAAATTAAGTAATGAGTTTGAGTTTCTCTTAAAGAAAAAGTAACATTTATATTATGATCCATAGGAATAAGCTGTCCCTAATCCTGGAGTGAAGGTAATATAAGATTTCTTTATTTTATAACTCTAATCAAATGTAAATGATTCTTTTCACTCTAAAAGTGGCAAGAAGTCCAATTCCAACATCAGCAGTCTTTGGGATATTCTGTCTTTCTCTTGGGCATATGAGGTTCCAAAAAATAGGACCAGACCTGAGTCTCAGATTTTGGAGGTTGTTTGCCACTGTGTCTTACCGAGGATCTGAAGGCAGAAGAAAAGATGACAGCTCTAAAGAGACTTCTGTCCTTTTTGGCAAGTTCTGTCACTGTAAACTCTTGCCAAGGCAAGTGTGTTAGTTGGCAGAGCTCATAGGCTCCTACACCTTTCATATCTTGTCACTGTAGACAACTTCCAGAATGCTCTTACTGGCCTCCTCTTGTCCTTATCCCATTTCTGGAAGACATAAAAGTTTTAGTTACTCCTTTGTTACTTTCAAAGCATAAAACCTCCATTCCATCTGCCTTTGTAGATTATGCATCTTAAATATATCCAGATCAGGAATTGTAATTTCTGTTGACTAAATAGTAAAACAAGTGAGTTAAGCCAGCTAAGAATATGACTGACAAGTTAGGGACTATGTACACTGTGTGTATGAAACAGACTACCCAATAATACCTGAACTATGGATTCAGTGAGAAGTCAAAAGTACATTCTTTCAGAATTCTCTCAAATTTCAAATATTAGTGACTAATATTTCAAAACATTGTATAGATCAAACTAAAAATGCCTATAACCAATGAGTTAACATTTTGAAAACTTACCTACCTGTTTGAGAGCACATGTGTATATAAGGAAAAATGAAATATTTGGAAAGAAGAAAGGGTTTACTGAAAGAGAGATGAGAGAGGAGGATAAAAGAAAGTAATGGGAGGGATTGTGGTCAACATACATTATGTACGTGCATTAAAATTATCAATAAAAAATTTAAAATTAACTATGAACCTTGGGGCTGGAGGTATTGCTTAGTGGTTAAGGTGTTTTCCTGCAAAGCCAAAAAACCCAGGTTCGATTCCCTGGGACCCACATTAGCCAGATGTACAAGGGGGCACATGCATCTGGAATTCATTTGCAGTGGCTGGAGACCCTGGCATGACCATTTTCTCTCTCTTTCTCTCTCTCTGTCAAATAAATAAAAAAAATATTTTTTTTTTAATTTACCTATTAATCTTTATAATGGTATGCACCTATATCCCAGAACTTGGGAAGCTGAGACAGAATAGTGAGTTCAGGGCCAGTCTGGACCACATAATGATGCCTTGTCTCAGAAAAAATAAAGAATTATTTGTGTGAAATTCTAATTTCCAACCTTAGTATCAAAAATGACAATAGTATTCCTGCCAGCTGCAGGTAAGGGAAATTCATCACACATGAGCAACAAAGGCTGAATAGTGGGTGACATGATGATACGATGTAGAGAATAAATTTTCCTTTTCTAATGAGTCTATAATGGAAAAAATTTATCTAAAAGTTAAATTTTCA
The DNA here is from genome assembly GCF_020740685.1 of Jaculus jaculus. Lineage (NCBI taxonomy): Eukaryota > Metazoa > Chordata > Mammalia > Rodentia > Dipodidae > Jaculus > Jaculus jaculus. The sequence continues at coordinate 78,926,188 of NC_059105.1, read as the reverse complement.
ACCTTGTTACATAGTTTCTTATCATACTTTACATACATAACCTAATTTTGACATGTGAATGACAAATGTCTATGTTGAACAGAAGGCCTCTGGACAAGAGCTACATCCTCTTGTTTCTTCTATTTTTTCCCAGTTCTTTGTTCAAGGAATACTCAATAATCATCACAATTATTGATGGCTTAATAGAAAAAAGAAAGTGAATGGCCCAGGTAGTATTTTCTGATAATATAACAAGACAGCTTAATAATGTAATTCTGTTTAAAACCTTATAACCTTTTGATGATGATGGTGGTGGTGGTGGTGGTGATGGTGGTTGTGTTTGTGAGAGGGAGAGAGAGAGAGAGAATTTGGTAATGACTAGGGAAGCATTTGGAATACTTAGACATAAATCTAGTGACAGGAGTCATATAGCAAAAAGGTCCCCATAAGATAAATGTGTATCTCATGGAAGGCATAATGGGGCCCTTCCTTCCAAGTTTGAATTGGAAAGGTTGGGATTTTTAACTTATCAAAATGAAGCTGTAGCTCCATGGCTTGTATATTCAGAAAGTAAAAACATTTAAATTTTCCATGCTCATTAAAAAGACTCACAGTAATCACTGTGTACGTTTGTCTCTTTGAATTACAAAGAGCTCGGTTCTTGGTGTTAGGTGCAGAGTCAGAGCAATGCTGACAGTAGGAGGACCTCCATGAACACCCTGAGGCCTCCTTACCTCAATCTGCAGAGCATTCAACATCTCACCACCTAATCAATTCTACTTAACAAACAGTACTCTGTTCACCTCCGTATTCTCTAAAATTCACCATTTTCATTCTAATCATGACAAAAATGTCAAACTCAAATTAAATGACAGACTACACAGTACAAAGCCAGTAGTTTCCAAGACTGTCAAGGTCATGAAAAACAAGGGAAAGGGGAGCAACTGCCACAGACCAAAGGAGACTGAGAAGGTATGACAATTAAATGCAACTTGAGATCCCTGAATAGAGAAGGGATGGAGGGAGGGCTGTGGAGAGGGGGCTGTGAAATCCAAGTAAAAGCTGTAATGAAGTTAATGCAGTGTACCACTGGCTGACAAATATGTCATGGTCATGTGAGATCTTTACACTAGTGAAAACTGGTAAAGGGGATATTGAAAACTCTGTGATACCTTTGCAACATTCTATAAATATGTAATTATTCAAAAATAAAAATTATTTTATGCAAAAAAGAAATATTGCCCTAAAGTTAGCTTCCAGAGCATCCTGAATAACTTGGCTTGTTCAAACAACTTAGTGATGGGGTTTATATAGCAGCAGGAAGCACCAGATGAACATTGTTTTTCATTACACTGTGGCTCTAGAGAGCCTGCTGTGAATCAATGTGTCAATCAGGATGGACTTTCTTAGTTGTAAAGTGACAGAAATTTCAACTTAAAACTAACAAACAAAAATAAGTTTCTTGGCTTATGTAACTGAAATTCTGGTGTAGTGCTGGTTCCAGAAAAATATAAATAATATGAAATATAATCTCACTACCTCTTTCTAATGTGTTGGCTCCAAATTTGATTCTTTTTGCTTCGTGATGGAACCTTTGATGACTCTGCACTTCAGACTAATATCCTCTGCATTCAAGTTCATCAGAAAACAGAAGATGTTTCTCTTTCTAATAGTTGTGGGAGAATGGAATTGCTTCTGACTGATTCTGATTGGGTCATGTGCCCAATCACAAACCACTGTAATGTCTTGATGGCCATGTGTGAGTTACGTTTCTACCCCTGAGTGGAAGGTGCAGAAAATTCCTCAAGGAGCTCATTGACTAGCAGGAATTCTTTCAAGCTGCATGAGCACTTTGGTAAGGAGCTATTTGTAATTTCTACACAGAAAAAAATAGCCTCCTTCCAGGGCATCCTCATGCTCACCTATAACTCACTTGCCATGTCGTCACTACACCCAGGGAAAAGGTCAAGTGAATTTACTGGTTCTAGAATAGTCAACACTGCTGTAAAATACATGTTAAACTTTTCTTGACTCCAGCTACTTTTCTCCCTCCCTCCGTCTGCTCTTCAGTTTATCTGAAGTCTCTGAAGCTGGTATTATAGGCAGTAATAGCCACTTCTATGTAGATGTGGTATCATAGCCTTTCTAACCAACAGTATCTTCCCTACTATTAGGTATTTTTCCATTAGTGACTCCAACACTTCTCTAGAAGAACTTGAGTGATTTCTCAATCTCATTTCACCTCTCGGCTTTGAGTTAGAAGAAAAGAATTTAATTTCCCACTTCTATCTGTCAAGAAGTCCTTGGTGTTTGATGTTTCACCTTCTCTGTTTAATGTTTCACCTTCAAGTATTCCCTCTGTATGGAATTCTCAACCTTCACTCACTTGTAACTTGTGCAAAGCATCACTGGCGAGCTCAAGAACAAGAGTGGAGAGAAGCAAACAGAGCGAGAATTTCTGTCACCTGTAAGGGAATGGATAGGAGTCATAGTCTGTCTCAACCACATAATTTTTCTCTTGCTATTCCTGTCCACTTTGGTGGCTCAACCTGAAGAGTCTGAAATCATATTCCAGAAGGTTTCCAGAAGGAAGTTGCTTGGCCAGAAATGTTAGGCTATCAATACTCTCAGGAATGATCTAAACAACTCACATTAGTTGGTAACTGAATATTACTATTTCTTTGCCTCTTTGTATCCTTCTTTCATTTGAATAAAATGACTTAAAGCCCCTTAGCTGTCTCCCTGTGGGCAGGTGTAAGATGGGCCCAGATCCATGGCTGCAAAGGGGATGTTGAAACAAAGTACTTTTGTCCCTAACTGAAGGGCCTGAGACCTCCATCCTAGCAGATGCCTATGCTAGAAAATAGAAGCTGGGTCCCACTGTAGTTAGGTCAATTTGGTGGCAACCTGGAAGCAGGGCTAGAATCCTAGAAAGATGCTACCGCCCAAGGACAAGGTATAAAAGGATGGCTTGAAATTCGGAAGAGAAATACTAACCTCTCCATCTCCAGTATAATTACAAAGAACAATAAGCAAGGACAGTCCACTGGGTGTCGTGGCAGGATACTGATAGCAGCTCTGGGGAAGAGGCAGGATTTCTGACAGCTGAAAGGGAAGAGCCATAAGGAAAAGTCCTATGGCACACTTGGCTACACTCTCATTCCAAGGAAAGAAGTAGCCAAACTGGAACCATGTGAAGCCTATGGAGAATCAAAGGTAAAAATAGAAACAAAAATCCAAATTCAGCCCAACTCATGACTCCTTTCACTCAACCCCACATGCTTAGGGTCTGACAGAAGAGGCTGCCAATTTCTGGGAGCAGATAGGATTTAACTCATTCCCTCCTGCTATACACATAAATGTCTGGTCTTTAAATTTAAAAATAACTGATATAAGAGCAGTTTGGAAATTAGAAAAAAAATCAATAGCACCAGAAGTGACCAAATGTTGAAACCATCAGCAAGAGAATTTGAAGCAATTATGACTAATATGGAAAGGTGTACTTCTGTGAACACATGAGCGATTCCAACAGAATGATAGAAATTCTAGCCAGACCTGGTGGCACACACCTTTAATCCCAGCACTTGGGAGACAGAGGTAGGAGGATCACTGTGAGTTCAAGGCCAACCTGAGACTACATAATGAATTCCAGGTCAGCCTGGGCCAGAATGAGACCATACCTCGGAAAACCAAAACAGTAATAATAACAACAACAATAAATTCTTTAAAACATATACAAAGTGAAATACTGCAAAGAAAAGTCATACTATCAAGGATAACAGAAGCTCTGATTCACCAGTAGACCAGACAAAGTAAAGAAATAAGTAATCTTCTAGACACAGCAGTATAGAGTACCCAAAAAGAAACATGGAGAGAAAAATAAAAACAGAAAACAGAAATCAAATGCTCTGGTTATTTTCATCTAATATATATTAAAATTAAATTTTGAAAATGAGGGAAAAGGAGAACAGAAGAAATACTTAAAGAGGTAATGTCTACTAATTTTCCAAAATCAGTAAAAACAAACAAGGTGCAGATCTATGAGGCCCAAAGCATCTCAAGAAGATAAACAAAGGATTGGAGAATGACAGTAGACTACTTATGACAAGCCTTGAAAGTCAGAGAAAAATGGACTGATGTTTTCAAAGCCTGAAAGAGAAAAACTGCTAAACCATGTACTCTATACTCATTGATATACCTTTCAGCAGTAAAAGTGAGCTAAAGTTATATTTTCAGATATAAACAATGGCTGAGAGAATAAATACACTCCCAGCTTGATAAAAGATATGTGTGAGAAATACAGTATAAAAAGTTTACAGAAACTTCTTCACAAAAAAATAATAAATTAAACAATGAATGGGCTGAGGAGATGGCTCAGTAGTTACAGGTACTTGCTTTCAAACCTGCCAACCTGAGTTTGATGCTCCATTGTAAAGGCAGATATAAAATAACATCCACTCTGTTATGACAACATAGCACTTAACTAACCCTCCTCCACAATGAGACATTTTGCACACTCAGCAATCAAAGGAACAAAGACATAGAAAAGTTCATAAGGATATAAAAGTTCAATGGTCACTTTGATATGATTGACATTTATAAGCTCCTCCACCAAATGACAGTGAAATACGTATTCATTACATGTGCATACACATCAAACATTGACGAAGGCAAACCATGGTCTAAGGCTCTAGGTCAGAAACTAGTCTCAAAAACTTAAAGGAATTAAACATCATGCAGAGTATGTTTTGTGACCACAACAGAATTCAAGTGGAAATTAATAACAGAAATCAATCTGGAAAATCACAAATGCTTGTCAGTTTAACATTATGCTGCTATTCACTCACAGGACAAAGCTAAGCAAATTAGAAAATGTTTTAGATGAGTAAAAATGAAGCCAAAACATACCAAGATTAGTGGTAAGCTGATCAAACACATGTTTGAATTGATAGATCAAATGAGGTACTATTTTAGATACTTATGATATATTGAATTTTTTAAAGTAAAGATCCTTGTCCTTTAGAAGTTTATATTCTAGCTAAGGGTTAGACCATGAGCAATAATAAGCCTAATTAATTAAATCATGAAGAATGTGTTGAACAAGAAAAAGTGAGACAGAAGGAAACTCAAGGAGAGACAAGCAGAGGGGTTACAATATAAATTGACTGGCAAGAGAAAGTACCTTTTAAAATGAGAATTTGAACAAAGACTTGTAGGAGTTGCAGAAGTTAGGCAAATACTTAGAAGAGGTTAGAGCATTCTAACTCAGAGTGAGAACAGCTAGATCCAACTTTTGAAAAGTGGGAGCATGCCTGGCACATTCTAGGAATAGCAAGTAGGTCACTATGACTGGAGCGGTGAGGAAGATGACTAGGAGATAGAAGACCAGGAGGGTATCAAATGGAGCAGGTGATTGAAAGAATTTTTGCTTTATGCAGTGATGCAAGATCCACTTTAAAGGTCTTGTGAAGAAGGGTGACATCCTTTGTTCTGAAGTCCAAAGTATGGAGCTCCAGAAATAATGCAAAAGAGCCTAGGTGAGTCTTTCTTGAGAAACCTACACTTCTGCTTCTCAAGTCTTTTTCTTTCCTTCTCTCTCTCTCTCCTAAATCTAATCATGTACTCCTTAAAAAATATATTTTCTTAGCCGGGCGTGGTGGCGCACGCCTTTAATCCCAGCACTCGGGAGGCAGAGGTAGGAGGATCACCGTGAGTTCAAGGCCACCCTGAGACTACAGAGTTAATTCCAGGTCAGCCTGGACCAGAGTGAGACCCTACCTCAAAAAAACCCCAAATATATATATTTTTTTCTTTATTTTCAAACATCGAGGAAGAAAATGGGTGTCCAGGGCCTTACACCACTGCAAATGAAGTCCAGATGCACACACCTCTTTTTTTTTTTTCTCTTTTTTTTTAATAAATTTTTTAAAAATTTTTTATTTATTTATTTTTTTTTAATTTAATTTATTAGTTTTCTTTTCAGTAAATACAGGCAGTTTGGTACCATTATTTAGGCTCATCTGTGATCTACCCCCTCCCATTAGACCCTCCTTGTTATTGAAAATGGGTCGTGCATTGTGGAGTTAGCCCCCAGTTATTAGTATGATAAATGTCTCTGAAAATCATGACCCAACATGTAACTCTGACATTCTTTCCGCCCCCTCTTCCGCAAGATTTCCCTGAGCCATGTTGGGTTCATTTTTGGTCTGCTTAAACTGTCTATCAAAAAAGTAAGTGTTACCTCAATTTTCTGGGTGCTAACTTACTCTCCGTTGGAGAATCTGCTTCTCTTTTCCAGATAGATGCAGATCCTAAGAAGAGAGCTGCCCCAACATACCTCAGAAGGGGCCCAACTGAAACTAAGGACAACTGGCGAAATAAGCAAGGGTGATGTTTTCCTGTGAACTGGATACCAGCACAAAGGGGAAGGAGATCAATGCAGAGAAAAATCAACTCCTACCAAATCAGAGAGCCAGAGTCTCAGACACACCTCTTTTTGTAATTGGCTTTACATGGGTACTAAGGAATTGAACCCAGGCCATCAGGCTTTATAAGCAAATGCCTTTAACCATTGTGCCATCTCATCATACCTCTTTTAATAAGCCTCTCATTTAACTTTACTTAACCTCTTCTTTATAAATTACCAAAATTTTACCCCAAAAAAAGAGACTTAAAAAGTTGTCTGATATATCAGGAGAATGTTGAAAGCAAAAAGAATGAAGAATGGCTCAAGGTAGTTAGAATTGGAAGGATGGAGCTGGCATTCGCTGATGAAGACTGTAGATGATAAAGATTCTGACCCAGTTCAAATGGGAAGCACTGAAACACACTTTATGTGGAATTTCTTTATTTGATATTGGCCACTCTGCAGTAGGAGATTCTCAGATGATCAATAGCAGAGGCTCACAGGACAAAATAAATTCCTTTACTTTTATAACTTTTTAAAGAAAGTGGTCACTAACTGGAGATAAGGCATACTAAGGGGTGGATGTGACTTGGTGTGTTATTCTAGGGTTACGGGCTAGGGATAAGGCACTGGCTAGGTTACAAAGTCATAATTCAGAGTATTATCTGGCCCTACTGTTCCACCCAGGTTGGCAGCTTTCTCACTGTACCTGGGAATGTAAAATGTTCCCCATACACTCTTGTGTTTGAATATATAACCCCAGTTGGTAGTGCAATTTGAGAAGGCCTTTAGGAGGTTCCTTTAGGACATTGAACCTTTAGGACATTGAACCTTGCTGGAAAAAGTAGTATTTCTCTCTATATATCTTTCTCTCTCTTCCTCTCACCCTCTTTCTTTCCTGCTGATGGGAACATACGAGGCCAGTTTCCCTGTTCCTGCCATGTTTTCCCTGTCATGATAAAACTCCACTTGGAAACTGTACACCTAAAATAAACCCTCTCTTTCTTTAAGCTGCTTTTGGCCTGGTATTTTGTCCCACCAACAAGAAAGTAACTGATACATCTCCATAGGGCTAATCTTTGTCCTCTTGAAAGACAGACTCTGCCTAGAGAGATGGTTCATCAGTTAAGGTGTTTGCCTGCAAAACCTAATGACACCAGCTTGATTCCACAGGACCCATCTAAAGCCAGATGCACAAGGTAACACCTGAGTCTGGAGTTCATTTGCAGCGGCTGGATACCCTAGTGTGCCTCCCCTCTCTCTGTCCCTGCCAGGCATGGGGTGCATGCCTTTAATCCCAGCACTTGGAAGGCAGAGGCAGGAGGATCACTATTAGTTTGAGGACAGCCGAGACTACATAGTGAATCTGAGTCAGCCTGAGCTAGAGGGTCTAGACCCCATCTTGAAAAACAAACAAATACATAAGTAAAGACAGGATGTATGTTCTAATGGTAGAATAGGGTTGAAAGTAAAATACAGAATCTATTTGGGACATAATAAAGATATGTAAGAGGCAGTTGCATTTTGCAATTACTTTATTTTTATTTGCATGTGAGTGAGTAAGAGAGAGAGAGAAAGAGTGGATGTGGTGAATGGTGTGTGTGTGTGTGTGTGTGTGTGTGTGTGTGTGTGTGTGTGTGTGTGCTATGTCACATGCATGGAGGTCAGTCCTCAGCCTTTCTACTTCATTTTGAATCAGGGTTTCTCACATTGCTATTGTTCTTTGCTGTGTTTGTCATAGGCTTCGAGAAAAATTCTCCTCTTCACTCTCACTGTCAGTATCAGCATCCTGGGAATTACAGAAGCCTGCCAGGTCTTCTGGCTTTTTAATAAGAATGTAAGGATCATACTCAGGTACTCCAGCTTGAGTGGTAAGCACTTTATCCATTGAGCCATCTTCTCAATGCAGCAAGCACTTTAGCCACTGAGCCAATCTTCCCAGCATTGCAGTTGCATTTTTAAGTCAGGTGCTCAGGAAAGTGAGATCTGGAGTCAGTATATTAATGTGGGCATTTTTGTGTAGCTATTTCTCCTAAATTGAGACGTTCCTTCCTAGAGGTAAGAGAGAGGTTCTTAAGAGTCAGGAAGCTAATGAAACTGATGATGCTCAGAAAGGTACAAGATTCATAAGGCCTTTCCTCAAAGTTATGAAAATGGCTGGGTGGGAGAAGACTCTTGGATGGAACTGCCTACAAATTGGGCAGGGAACTCCAGGACATAGTTTTATGAGTCATGATGGAGGCTGGGGTGGACAGCTCAATGATGTAGCTGCTTTTGAGTCACTCATATCAGTAAGTCACCAATCACTCATCCTCTTGTAAGTAACTCCAATAAATTCATCACTTCACCCACCTAGACTTGGGTAGAATTTCTTCTTTGGTCTGTCATTGGTGCCCTTATTTGGGGAAAATAGAGATCTGTTCACATCTCCCAAGAAAAGTCACATGGTAACCACATATCAATCAATGATGTACAGGAAATAGAGGATTTATTCAAACTGAGAAGAGAAATTCACAGAGAAGGAGAAGAATAGGGAAGTCCACAGGAGTAGTTTAACATGTCATGGATACTAATATCCCAGGTAAAGGCAAAAGAGGGTACACTCATAAGACCTGAAGAGAATGGTTCTGTTGATAGGATACCCGCCAAAGATGTGGCCTTAGATGCCACAGTGCCCTCCCACAGAGAACAGATGCTCTCACCTGATTTCACTTTGACAGCTAGTACCTCCTATGGCCAAAACTGTCAAAACTAAAGGTCCCCCAACATACTGCTAAACCTTCTGGGAAGGGTAGGCAGGGACTCTCTAGAGCAGGAGGCATAAAACATGAAGACTTAAGTGCTACCTAAAGCCATGAGACTGGAGAAAATCAGCAGAGACCATGCGGATAGACTAGATGACACCAAAATGAAGAACTACACCCCGAGAGCATTCCAATACGAAGAGCAGCTGGGAAATGGGTGTGGCCAAGGAAAAGCAAGGAAGGGCTCTGGGAGAAGATCAATGCTAAGAGGAAGAAGTGACTTTGTCAATAGCTGCTGGAAATGGAGGAAAAAGGGGACTGAAAACTGGTGACTTTAGAAGCATGGGACTTAACAGTGGCCTGAACAGGTAAACTTTGGGCAGAGCAGGTGAATAAGCACCCGGAGGAGGCAAGATAAGAAAAGAATGTGAAGGACTGACTGAGCTAAGTTCTTCCTGTGCTTTTCTATAAAGAACAAGAAAAGGTACAATTGTTTTGGGAAGAGGCTGCAAGAAGCTTTGTCGTTGCTTTAGTGTTTTGTCTTTTAAAAAGCAATTAGCCCATGCCCATCAGAAGGCACACTGTGTGAAGAAATAGCTAAATGAGTGCTGATATAGGAAAGCAGGAAGGAATGACACAGCAATGTCAATTGATAGGAGAGAGAGGCTGAGGCACAAAGCACGCATTAAGAAAATATTAGGACAGAACTCACTGGCCTGCTCAGGAGTGAAAGCAACCATGCAGGGAAACAATAGTTCCTAGCATGTAGAAAGCACTTGGAAAATGCCACACATTACTGACTATAAGTATTAGCTTTTCTGAGCCTCATGTTTTTCAACTCTACAGAGAAGCTGACATACATTCCTAAATGTTTTCCAGTTTCAACAAGCTGCTGGATGAAATTATTCAAAAAAGCACACATAATGTCTAAAGAAAGCTTAATCTCCAAGCCCAGATCACTTGAAGCCACTTGTAATAATATTCACAGTGAGTTCAACATACAAGTGAAATATATAAATATAAATTGATATATATATATATTTATATATATACACATACATATACATATACATATACATATACATATACATATAAAGATATATATCCACAAAGGAAAACTGAATGCTATATACCAAGAACCAAGCGGAGTTACAATGCCACTACCTGTTGTTACCTTCTGGCAGAAAAACCCTTCAGGAGAGTCCATACCACACCTGAGTCAAAGACTCTAAGAGCAATGGAGTTTGAACACTCTACTGTAGACTCAGTTGCTATGTAAACTGTGTTTTATAGGGCATGTAAAGACTTAGTGCAAGTGGCTAGAGATTTAATCTTTTAATTCCAGTGCCCCATAAGTTCCTTGCAGGTTCAGTGAACAAGGAATTTAGACATGATATTATAAGCCCCCTTTCAAGAAAATGGTTAGGCCTGAGGAAAATATGCTTCATTTTAGTACACAAAAGAGACTCTAGAGTAATCTCTAGATTTACTCAGTCTAAGGGTGACTCTTGTGCAGGGGGTCCTGCTGAAAAGATGCAAGCTTGCACAGTGTAGTATACAGCTTCAGGTCACTGAGATGAACTTCTAGACCAAGCACAGTTATGGAGGAAGGGATATTGATTGAAGCTTACAGATCCAGGGGAAGTTCCATAATGATGGAAGAAGCTAGCGTGCTTTCACAGGTCCAAGCAGAGAAAGAGAAACCATAAGGGGGTGGGGGGGAACAAGCCATACCACACAGCACACTTCAGGAAATCCAGGCACTTTGCATATTTTTAGACTGGAATTGCAAATCTACCACCACACTTTAGGGCTGGACCCTAAGATCCATCCAGTGACACCTCCTCCAACCAGGTAGCTATAGATCTAAACTACAAACTAATAAAACACTGAATATATTGGAGGCCATTTATGCAAAGTACCACACACAGTAAGGAGTCCTGAGGTACATTTCCCCATTAGCAACACCCCCACTCCCCAGTACCACCAAAGACCTCCTTTATTAGAGGACTTGGTGGAGATGGAGCATTTTCACAAACATGCCAATTTGGGTCATTTCCTGCCTGATAAAGGGTTCAATTCACTGTGAAACATTGCATGCCAGTTATTCTTGGGGAAATTTGTATTTTAGAGCCATAGAAAGTTAGATGACCACATTATCAAACACAGTGTGCATGTCCAAGCTACTTGTCACCTAGCCAAGCAGAGAGAAGGCCATTTGCTTTCCAAAGTGTCCTTCCTACTTTAGACACATACACAGGACCCTCCTTGTTACATTGCTTTGTGTCTGCAGGAGGCCACACAAGAAATTCTTCAACAATCTTGAGGATGAAGAATAACTTTAAGTTGGATAGCCCTTGAGGGCAAATGGGCATGTTTGAATGACATTTAGGAACCAGCTCACATAGTGAATATTTGTATGTTAACTACAAGGTAATAGATGGAGAAATACAATTTCAGGAAAAACAAATCACAATTTATCCAGCCTAAATAACCAGGGCTCATTTACATCAGATTTAATTCTACTTTTTACGAGTTACTTGTGGGCAAGGCACAGTTTCTACCTGAGGTTTGAGGAAGTGTTGAACAGGTTCTTTTTCTCCCCCACCCTTTGGGAATGTGACAAGTGACTAAATAGCAGTGATACTCCTTGACACCTTCTAAAATAACCTACTAGAATTTTCTTCAGTTTTTAATTTTTGGCATCTTGAACTGCTTTGTAACTCTTAAGTCAAGACTTCAGAAGCTAAGACACCTTTCTGCATGTAGCTAGGATGGGGGGTAGTGGTAAGCTTCAAGCTAATACTTGGCATCCCAAATTTGTCATTGCCAAAAAAAAAAAGGGGGCATGTATCTTTATATTTTACTGACTATATAATACAAGCAACAAGAATTCCTCAAAAGAGGATTGTGAGGGGGCACCGCAGCTGGGGTGTCAGGCATGGCAGGGGCGGGACGGGGGGGGGGGGCGGTTGTGCACTGAGTTGGCTGGGGCGTCCCTTGCCCAGGCCCCTTGAGCCAGGACCCGACAGATGTGATAATGGATCATCATGTTTCCACCATTAAACCTCACAGAATCCAAAACCAGAACGATGGACGGATAAGTTCAGGCAAGGCAGGTGACACCCGAAGGTACTTTCACTGATGTGCGGACCATTGCCGCTTCTACTACGAAGATGACCTGCTCACTGTGTCGGCTGTTTTCCCTGAGGTGCGGCGGGATGGTCGGACTGGCATGGCCCATCCCTTTAGGGACCTTTCATCAACTCTTTGAAACATCGATTGCTGGTGTACCTTTGGCGCCGAGCAGAACAGGATGGCAGCGCAATAGCCAAGAGGCGATTCTTCCAGTACTTTGACCAACTGCAGCAGCTGCGCATGTGGAAGATGCAACTTGTAGATAAAAACCATCTGTGTATCAAGTATACCAGCGAGGATGTAGTGACTCTGCGGGTCACAGATCCGTCCCAGGCCTTGTTCTTTGTGGTATACAATATGGTAACGACCGAGGTGATTGCTGTGTTTGAGAATACATAGGATGAGCTTCTAGAACTGTTTGAGAACTTCTGTGACCTCTTCCGTAACGCGACCCTGAATAGTGAAGTCCAGTTTCCCTTCTCGGCTTTTTAGCAACAATTTTGCAAGGCAGATCCAGCGTCGGTTCAAAGACACAATTATAAATGCCACAAATATGGAGGGCACTCAGAGGCAGTGCCCCGCCTGCTGGGCCAGCTCCCTATCAGTGCCCAGTCTCAGAGTGGGAGCCCCTACCTGGATTTGTCTCTCTTCAGCTACGATGACAACTGGGTGTCAGTCATGGAACGACCCAAGACTTGTGGAGATCACCCTACCAGGTTCTATGCTCGGGACTCTGGCCTGCTCAAGTTTGAGATCCAGGCTGGCTTGCTCGGCCGTCCCATCAACCAGACAGTGCCACACCTGGTTGCTTTCACTTTTCACCCTTTTGAACCTTTTGCCATTTCTGTGCAGAGGACTAATGCGGAGTATGTTGTCAACTTCCACATGCGACACTGCTGTACTTAGGTGCTTCACCTCAGCGAGGCCTCACCCCGTGCTCGTCTCGTTGGACTCCACTACCCTAACAAAGCTGCTGGCTGCCAGCATTGGGGGTTCCAGATTGGTGTACCTCATATGGGCCATAGCCAGAGAGGAATCGAGGATGTAACCCAGTGGAGTTTGTCCAGTATATGCAGTACTGTTACTGATGGGTTTGAAGTCCTCTTACCTTTTCCCTGTGGGAACACTGAGCATTAAGTCCATTTAATTTGTATCAATTAGCATTTTATGGCTGTGGACATAAAAGCATTACACCTTTTCCCCTTTAATGTTATTTCTATGGCATTATGATCTGCGCCCAAACAGGTAAATCATGTTTACGCATGACAACTGTGTGTCCTTCCTACCTACCCAACAAGCAGGGCTATCTTTATAAGGAAAAAATAAAGCCTTGGTATTTTCTTACATAAAAAAAAAAGAGGGTTGTGAGAATTAGGGCAATGTTGTAAAATCTCTTGGCATTTTTAGACAGCAAATTCTGTTGTTGTTATTTAACATTATAATAATCATGTTTTATTTTGATAATAGCATTACAAAAAATATTTCTTCTTTACCTTATATTTCTACATATAATGAGATTTTTCCCTTTGTGGATTTTTTTTCTTTAAAGAAAATAGAAACTTTTCAGATATTGCAGTTACATAAATAAGCACAAGAAAAGCATTTGGAGTATACTAAAGGGTTCTGCTATTAGTGTTACCATGGCACAATTAAGCCAAATTTTACTGCTGCTTATAGAAGTTTGACTCTCAAACAAGAAAATTCCTTTCAAGCTTTTTGTTACAACCTTTTGTACATAGTCTATTAAGGCAAGGAATATTGATTTTTAATCTTTCCCCCAAATTAGTGTATACACTTATATGTATAATCTTATTGACCAAGCATGCATTCAGCAAAGTAGAACTCATGAAACCCAACAAAATTTGAATTGTAAGGAAATAGCAGATAATTTTTAATCTAAAGGGTCCTATGTGGTATTTAGGACATGCTTAAACTAATACATATATGTATCTGTATGTGTGTGTGATTCTTTTTTCAATAATAGCCCATTATTATTATTATTATTATTATTAAACAGCACATTTCATATGGATACATCATGTGTTGTGACCTTCTTTTCCCTTGCCTCTACCCCATTCTACTGGGGGCCCTCTTTAGTGGGGTTGCAGGTATTCCACATGGGGTTGTGAATTATATGTTATGGGAGCAGCAGACAGTTACTTTTTGTGGGGAGGGAATGCCTCTGGGCATGATGTCTCAACATGTGGCTCTTACAATCTTTCCACCCCCTCTTCCACAAAATTCCCTGAGCGGTAGGGGATGAGTTTTAAGTCTACTTCAGTGAAAACTTCTTAGGAGCTTCTGAATCCTGCTTTAGTAAATGTTGAGAATCCTCAGGGTCTGTCTCCATCACCCTGGCACTGATTATCAGGTTCACCATGAAAGCAACACTTGCTAATCTCCCCAATTCCTCTGTATTTTCAGCTGTAGCTTGGTTAAAATGTGAGGGGTAGTTTATCTCCTCCAGTCTTGCTACCTTCTAAAAAAGAACAGATTCCCCAACAGAGAGTGAAGTCAGCATAGTTTAAGTGGGATAAACATTATTAATTTAGGGAGAATTTTATGTATGTAACCCCTCTTTTAGCCAAAGACTAATGAGAGTTTGACACTGGAGAGCATAATTTTTGTCTCCATAGGATTCTGACCTGGTTCTCAATTCCAGATATAGGTTTCTTTACACTGGGCAGATCTCTTAGCCAATCAGAAAGCTAGTGGTTACCCACCAAGGCTGTATGCCACTATTGCACTGGTGTGTACATCCTGTCAGGGTGTTTGCTTCTGAGTAACTTAGACCTCTGGCTGCTCAGACCCTTGTTGGCTACTTTCCCCCCAGTAGCTCATGTAACATTTTCTAGCATTATATTGGTTAACTATCTGGAGACTGGATCTCTTAAAAATTCCAGCCAGGTCTCTCGGTGTTCTGTGGTGTTCTGTGTTGGCAGCATATGGTGCTTGCAGCAATGGGGTCTTGCCTTTTACCCCAGGCAGGTGACCAAATGCTTTGACAGAAACCTATTTTATTTGGGGACCTTGTAGTCTCTTCAATCAACAGCTCATTGTAGGTAGCAACTGACTTTTGGTGCTGGTAGTTCAGGTGAATGCCCTTTCTCCTTTTAAGGGTTATATATTTTAGTCTATCTCTACAGATAAAATTTTCTATGGAAACAGTTCATTTTGGATTCAGTTCTGTTTGTTTTTCCCACTCTCCTCTTCTACACTCCCCAAACCCATACCTACTGTCTAGGCCTTGAGTTGCCTATCAGGTATGTCATCAGCTCAGGCTCATCGAGATTAGGAACTGAAGATGAGCAAACCATGTGGTGTTTGTTTTTCTGTGATTGCATAAGTTGGCTGAGTATGATCTGCTCCAAGTCTGTCCATGTTACTGCACATTTCATTGTATCTCTTTTTTTCTTACTGATTAGTAGAATTCTTATGTGTAAATGTGCCCCAGCTTCATTATCTATTCATCCAATGATGGGCACCTAGGTTGACTCCAGTTCTTAGCTATAATGAATTGAGCAGCTATAAACATGGTTGAGCAAATATCTTTGTAGTGATACATGCAACATTTAGGATATATGCCCAGTAAGGGATTAACTAGATCTGTTGGTAGTTCTATGTTCATTCTTTTCAGGAATTTCCATATTGATTTCCATAGTGATTGTACATGTTTGCATTCCCACCAAGAGTGGTTGAAGGTTCCTCTTCCACCACATCCTCATCAACATTTTTGGTTATTAGATTTTTTAATGAGTGCCTTCCTTACTGGAGTAAGATGGAATATTGTGGTTATGTTAATTTGCATTTCCAAAATGGTTAGGTATGTTGAACATTTTCTTAAGTGTGTGTTAGCCATTTGTATTTCTCCCTCTGAGAACTCTCTATTCAGTTCTCTGCTCCATTTTTTGGAGTGGGTTGTTAGATTTTTTTTTTTTATTGTTTAGTTTTTTGAGTTCTTTGTAGATTCTAGATATTAGGCTTCTGTCAGTGGCATAGCTGGTGAAGATTTTCTCCCATTCATTATGTAATCTACTAGCTTTGCTTATGGTATGTTTGTCTGTGCAAAAGCTTTTTAGCTCCATAAGATCCCATTGGTTGAGTAATTGTTTAATTTCCTGAGCTACTGGGGTTTTGTTCAGAAAGTCTTTACCTGTATCTATATCTGGAGAGTTCCTCCTATTTTTTCTTCCAATAGCAGAAGAGTTTCAGGTCTTATATTGAGGCCTTTAATTCATTTGGACTTGATTTTTGTATATAGTGAGATGAGTGAGTCTAGTTTCATATTAATACATGTGGTTATCCAATTTGTCTAGAACCATTTGTTGAAGATGCTGTCTTTTCTCCAATCTACTTTATTGGCACCTTTGTCAAAGATCATATAGCTATAGTAAGACCCAGGTCTTCAATTCTGTCCCATTGGTCTATATGTCTGTTTTTATGCCAGTGTGTGTAATACTTGTATATTTGAAATTCAAGTTTAACTGGCCAGGCCAGTTTGCAATTTATTTACAAGCCCTAATCATGCTGTGATTCTTCTCTCTTTTCTTGTTTCGTAGTTTCTTGAGGCAGGGTCTCACTCAAGCCCAGGCTGACTGGAACTCACTCTGTAGCCCAGGCTGGCCTCAAACTCACAGTGATCCTCCTACTTCAGCCTACTGACTGCTGGCTCAATGATACCTGGCATGTTGGGATTTTTCCAAATAGATCTATTGAAAACACCAGTTAGGTAAGGTTGTCAGAGTTAAAAAGGACTACATTTAGCCGGGCGTGGTGGCGCACGCCTTTAATCCCAGCAGTCGGGAGGCAGAGGTAGAAGGATCGCTGTGAGTTCAAGGCCACCCTGAGACTACAGAGTTAATTCTAGGTCAGCCTGGACCAGAGTGAGACCCTACCTCGAAAAACCAAAAAAAAAAAAAAAAAAAAAAGGACTACATTTGTTCACCACTGAGAGTTACAAATCCCAACAACAGAAGTTATAGTTAGCTTTAGCATTGGGGAGACCCTCTTTAGCATTATGAGGCAAGATATCAGATTGGGTCAGAGGAGAGACTTAGGAGGCAGAGGAGCAAGAATGTTGCTGGTTAGTCAGTGACTACACACAGCATCCTAAGGAGTGTATAAGTTGATGTTGGGGTTCAGGAACATCAGCCAGAGACACACCTATACATTCTAACCTGGATCAGCAGATCAATTTCAGGATTTACACGACAGGCTGATTCTCAGGAAGA
This sequence comes from Jaculus jaculus, assembly GCF_020740685.1. Classification (NCBI taxonomy): domain Eukaryota; kingdom Metazoa; phylum Chordata; class Mammalia; order Rodentia; family Dipodidae; genus Jaculus; species Jaculus jaculus. Next base: position 78,908,690 of record NC_059105.1, on the reverse strand, counting down.
CAGCAAAGTAGGCCAGGTGAAACAAGTCAAGTGGTCTAACATTTTAAACTTTAGTGAGGAATTATGAATATTTTCATATTGGTGTCTGATACTTTACTAGCATATAATCAAGATTAAAAGCATTGTCTCTGAGTTTGGAACTTGACCCTCTTCTTCTATCTGTGAGTTTGAGTAAGCTGTGTGAACTCTGTGAGCCCAAGTTCCTCATCTGTAAATAAAGATGATATTATTTCACAGTAGTGTTGGATCAGATAAAGTGATTTCAAAAACAGTTATACAGTGTCTGTCAAAGAGTGAGGTCTCCAATAAATAGTACCTACATGTGATTCTAGGCTTGTATAAGAGTCAGACTCTTAGTCTGGATATTACACAAGAAACCTTGCTCTAGTTTGGACTTAATGGTATTCATTGACAATCTTGGATGAAAATTCCACAGCAAATGTTAGATTAGCCCTTAATCATTATCATCCTATTAGAGCAAAAAAGTCAATATAGTCCAATGATGGAAGCTTCTGTTGTGCAAGCAATAGCCCCATAATTACTGACAAGAAATAGCTTCTGTTTAAATGGATGAATGACCTCCAGATGAAGAAAACTCTTCAACTCAGAATATGAGTCTGCATTGACCAAAATGAGCATTTTTGAGAGGACTCTTCAATACTGTATTACCAAATGTAGATGCCATCATGGCAGGTGAGGGGGATAACAAGAAGGGTTCTAGCCTAGACCAAGTTCATTAAAAACTTGAGGTAAACTGGGCATGGTGGCTCACACCTTTAATCCCAGAATTCAGGAGACATAGGTAGGAGGATCACCATGAATTCAAGGCCATCCTGAGACTACAGAGTGAATTTCAGATCAGCCTAGGGCTACAGCAAGACACTACCTCAAGGGGCTGGAGAGATGGCTTAGCGGTTAAGCACTTGCCTGTGAAGCCTAAGGACCCCGGTTCGAGGCTCGGTTCCCCAGGTCCCACGTTAGCCAGATGCACAAGGGGGCGCACGCGTCTGGAGTTCGTTTGCAGAGGCTGGAAGCCCTGGTGTGCCCATTCTCTCTCTCTCCCTCTATCTGTCTTTCTCTCTATGTCTGTCACTCTCAAATAAATAAATTAAAAAAAAAAAAGACACTACCTCAAAAAAAAAAAAAAAACTGGCGGTAAGACATGACTGTTAGCATGTTTCAAAACAGTGTAAGTAAGCATCTTTACTCATTAACCATCTCCCCAATCCTTAAAACATTGTAATGAGAAGCCATTTTAAAAATATTGAGCAGTAGTAGGAAAATAGGCTTTTAAATCACACCAAGATGTATTCAAACTCAGGTTTCTGTGTTACCTTATTTAATTTGCTCTTTTCTCAAAGCATCTGCTCCTTTTATTAGAAATGTGAAAATGGAGCTAGAGCGATGACTTACTGGTTAAGGCGCTTGCCTGCAAAGCCTAAGGACGCAGTTCAACTCTTCAGATCCCACATGAGCCAGATGCACAAAACTGAGGCAAGGGCAAGGTCGTACATGCCCACTAGATGGCACAATATCTGGAGTTCAAGTGCAATGGCTGAGGCCCTGGCACACCAATTCTCCCCTTCCTCTCTCTCTCATGCTCTCTCTGAAATAAAAAACAATATGAAAATGAGTAATTATTCTAGGATTTATATAAAAGATGCTCATGTTTAGACATCCCTAGCCATCCAAAGCATTTCTTTCTTTGCAGTAAAGACACTGGCAAATCACAGCATGATCGTTTTTAAATTGTTTTCAATGTTTGCCTTTCTTGACTGCTCATGTTTTGTTGTTTGCTTGAAAATCTGGTACTTGTTTAAAGATTTTTGTTGTCTCTGCTGTTGTTTATTTTAGTATTTTGGTACTTTGCAAAACCTGGATCTAAAAAAGCTGTAGATTTTGGTAACAAAATGCTGTTAAGAGAAACATAGATTGGTTTTACTAAATTCTCCTGATTGTTTGCTTACATTTCTTACTTTTTAGTTGAATAGCAGCATTTCTGCTGTTACTTACTTACTGAAGAGCTTTCTTTCTCCTTTTTATTTTTTCTTTTAATACTAAATTTCCAAGATTTGAAAGTTGATTCCCATATTTGCTATTTTAGTTCATGGCAGTCTATCTACCTTGCTACAATTGCTGTCTAATGTGAATTTACTTTAAAATTGTTAATCAATTTTATTATCAGAATATTTTTTGAGCCTGGGCCAGAGTGAGACCTTACCTCGAAAAGAAAATTGCAATTCTCATCATAATCCATGATGTTTTGGTGACCAAAGTACCACATAATTAGAGGTAAAAATTCTCTGATTTTCAGATGTTATAGAGATAGATGAATGTAACTGTTATAAACAAAGTTGATACTCAAAATACCAAGAATAATATAATGTGATATGTGTAAAATGGTGTAAGATACAAACATGTTATAACTATCAATCAAATAGCATGAGATATAGCACTAAATATTCACCAACTCATTTGATAATTTCACAATCATTTATTGATTCCCAAAACACTGTTATGTTTTTCCTTGTTTTCTTTTTACTTTTTGACATTATTCACCAGCTTAGCAGCAGCCTCACCGGAGATATGACTTGCAATAGAATTTCTTCACACTCTTCCACTAGCTTCTCCATCAAGGACACTGCTGTTTAGTCTTTTTAAAAATATTTTATTTTTATTTATTTACTTGACAGAGAAAGAGGGAGGGAGAAAGATAGAGAGAAAATGGGCATGCCAAGGCTTCCAGCCACTGCAAATGAGCTCCAGTGACATGTACCCCTGTGTGCATCTTGCTAATGTGGGTTCTGGGGAATAGAACCTGGGTCCTTTGGCTTTGCAAGCAAATGCTTTCACCGCTCAGCCATCTCTCCAGCCCCTGTTTAGTCTTTTGTAAATGTTTTTATTTATTTATAAATAATACAGAAAAATAGAGTGGTTGGGCACACCAGGGCCTCTTGCTACTGCAAACAAATTCCAGAGATAGCAACACTTTATGCATCTGGCTTTACGTGGTATGGGAAAATGAACCTGGGCCATCAGGCTTTGCAAGAAAGTTCCTTCAACCACTGAGCCATTTCTCCAGCCCTATAGACTTAGCATTAAGAACACAATTTTTCTTAACATTAAATATATCCATGGGGTGAAGAGATCACTTAGCATTAAGGTATTTGCCTGAAAAGCCAATGGACCCAGGTTCAATTCCTGGACCCACATAAGCCAGATGCACAAGGTGGTGCATGCATCTGGAGATGGTTTGCAGCAGCTTGAGGCCCTAGTGTGCCCATTCTCTCTCTCTCACTCTCTCTCTCTGCCTCTCTGTCTCTCAAATACATAAATAAAAATAAAAAATAGTTAATATATATGTATATACATATTCCTCATGGAGAAAAATTTCATAGTCTCAATTTTTCTGCATGGTAGTGTGTTTTATAATTTTTTAAGAAAACAATAATTTATTGATTATTATTATAATCTTAATGTCTTGATTCCATGCATTTCAAAAATGTTATTTGTTTTATTTTGGTAGATAAAGGATTGACAGTGATTTGGAACATAATTCCAAATTATAATGACCATTATATCTAACTCACTTTGAAGAAATCCCAGTAAGCATGTATTTCATGATTGCATATGCTCAGTATTTCTTAATAAAAGCCTTAATTTGAAATAATTTTTAACCTGGAGGACATAAAATCCTCATACACTTATTTTCTCTTAATCTTAAAATCTTACCTTACTGTGGTCCATTTGTCTAAAAATAACAATATAGGTAACATCCCAACCTGTGGCTCTTACAGTCTTTCCACTCCCTCTTGCACAAAGTTCCCTGAGCTTTGGTGGGCATGTATTAAGTCTAGTTCAGTGATGAGCTCTTAAGAGCATCTGGCTGGATCTCTGCTTTGGGATGTGTTGAGCATCCTTGAAGTCTGTCTCCTTAACCCTGGTGCTGATTGACAGGTTCAGCATGGGAGAGAACAAGAACGCTACTAGTAGCTCTGGATGGTTGTGGCTGGGGCATCTAGATATGTTAGGCTGCTGTAGTGGGCACACTTTCCTTTAAGAATTCATACAAATTTCAGCCAATTTCTTCCTCATCATCTTTACCTCATGTCCTGGGAAAGATGAAATAATTCATGTGGCCTGATGCTGAGAACTAACACCTCCATTGCTTTTAGAAAAGTTACCGTTTTTATAGAGTTTTTGGATTTTTAGGGCTTTGTTTTGGTTTGAATTGGAAGGAAGCAAATGAAAGCAAATTCTTTTATGACATTTTCACATTCTGAGTTGATGAAACATTCTTTTTCTGTTTTAATTTTAAAACGCTCATATTGACATTATTCATTTTACTCTGAAATTGGATTCTAGAGTGAGATGTATCATGACTCAAAAGAATTTACCTGGGTTTCCAAATTAAAAAAAAAAAATCTTAATGGAGGACTATTTACAGAAGTGTGTATGGGATTAAGCAACATCTTCGAGGTGTCTAGTATCTGCACGTGGCTCTAGTCTTTCAATGTGTATGGAAATGGGTGAATCAAACGTGTGAAGCAAGCAAGCATGCCTGCTGCTGATTCTGCTTTCCTTCAAGGCAAGTACTCTTCAGGGTTCTCCAGAAAACAGAATCAGTAGTGTGTTTCTGTGCATTCCTCACAATAAACCTCTGTACATGCATCGACAAAGACTTTATTCCTATAATTATAGAGTATGGAAAACCACAAGTCCCAAGATCTACAGAGGGTGTCATCAACCTGGCTGCCAGCAGAGCTGATGGTTTAGTTTAAGCTCACAGGCAAGAAAGAGCCTATATCCCAGTTTGCATGCAGTCAGTCAAAAGAGATTTCTCTCCTCCATAAGAGGGTAGCAATTTCAGCCTTTTTATTCTGTTCAGGACTTCAAATTAATCAGATGAAGGCCAGCCATTTTAGATAGGGCAATCTGCTTTACTCATTGTCCTAATTCAGATGTAATCACAGTCACATATAAAACAATGTTTAACCAAATATCTGACCACCCATGGTGCAGTCAAGTTCACACATAAATTATCATAGAATGGAGTAAGCTATCTGCTTGCTTTTGACAAGGAACACAGATCTCTAAATCAGAGAACATGCCATTTATTATTCATTCAGCATCTCAACCCTGATCCTTGCCTTTTACAGAGCAATGCACCAATGTCACCCTGAACATGCACTGGAGTAGTCTCATGGGAAGGGAGCCCTTCATTCATGAAACTCATAGCTTCTGTGAGCTGTTGACACATCTACTCATCTTCTCCTCCACAGAAGAAGAGAGAGAGCCACACTTTGGGGATGTAAACTAACCTCCTCTGGGGAGGAGAAGAAATGCCTCTTTATCACCCTGGCCTATAAAAGCATAGGGGCCAGAAGAGAGAAATGTGTAAATCTCTTTAGAGCAATAGTGCCTCTACTTTCCAGGTATATTTTCCTTTCTGAACATTAAATTAAACAGTCTTTATTTCCTCAGATTGATTATTCACTGGGCCAAAAAATCAGCTGAGGGCTAGAGAGATGGATTAGTGGTTAAGGCATTTACCTACAAAGCCAATTCCCCAGAAACCACATAAGCCAGATGCACAAGGAGGCGCATGCATCTGGAGTTTGCTTGCAGTGGCTGAAGGTCCTGATGCACCCATTCTTTCTATTTGCCTCTTTCTGTCTATTAGTCTCTCAAATAAATAAGTATATGGTTGAAAAAAATCAGCTGAATGGTGTCAGATCTTTGTAAAAATCATAAATGAAGATGACTCTGTTCTTCAGTCAGTTTTCTATGTCCTTTCACTTCTGACAAACATTGAATGTAGGTGGCTATTGCAGTCAGGTTTGTATTGCTGGCAGAAAATACCCCACCAAGAGCAGCTTGTGGGGGAAAAAAAGGCTTATTTTGGCTTGTAGACTTGAGGGGAAGCTCCATGATGGCAGGAGAAAAATGATGGCATGAGCAGAAGGTAGACATCACCTCCTGGCCAACATCAGATGAACAACAGCAACAGGAAAGTGTGCCAAACAGTGGCAAAGAGGAAGCTAGCTATAACACCCATAAGCCGCCCCCAACAATATATAGCATCCAGGAGGCGTTAATTCCCAAATTTCCATCAGCTGGGGAACCTAGCATTCAGAACACCTAAGTTTATGGAGGATGCCTGAATCAAACCACCACAGTCACCTTACAGTTTGTCTCCTCCTTCCTTTAAGCAGCCCAAGGACGGTCTGGGTTAGCAAAACCACACCAGTTTCTAGGTAACAGCAAAGCCTTTGGTTGACATCAACATTCTTGCCTGGTAAGACTGTTCCCTAAAATCTAGTAGCATATTGCCTAGGGCTTTTTTATGCTCAAAGATTCTTGCTCTATTTAATGTAACTTAGGAAAGTTAGATGTTACCAATCCTTCCTGAACTAACCTCAAAATAAGTACTGGGGACATAGGTGTGGCTCAGTCTTATTCTTGGGGCACTGTCTGACTCCTGGCAAAGAAAGGTCTCTCTCCCACTGCAGGGAACTTGTCCGTGGTGATCTGGAATATGTATGACAAGAATATGCTATGGAATAATCGAGGCATCAAGGAATTACATGGCTTTGCTGCTTTTTTATGTTTTTAAATTTAATTATTTATTTGTGATAGAGGCCGACAGAGAGAAAGAGAGAGAATGGGTGTGCGAGGGCCTCCAGCCACTGAAAACGAACTTTAGACACCATGCACCACCTTGTGCATCTGGCTTACATGGGTCCTGGGGAACTGAACTGAAGCCCTTTGGCTTTGCAGGTAAACACCTTAACTGCTAAGCCATCCCTCCAGCCCCTACTTCTTTATTTTTAAGTCCCCCCCATTCACACAATTTTATGTCTACATTATATTACACATAACAATGACCATTTCTCAAGACAATAAACAGTATAGATTTGTATTTTTCAAAAGTCAAAGATAAGTTCTTTTTAAAATCATGTTTCCTAACTCATTTTCCCAAGAGGTATGCAGTTTCCATGCAATCAGATAGCCCGTGTTCATTCTCTTCAAGCAAAAACTGCCTCATTCCACTTACCCTAAATGGAAGTAATGAAATTACTATTCTCCCTGCTATTCTCATTGAAATGCTCTGTCATTTAGCCTTGATCAGTTTCTAGAAGGTTGTGTGAGATTTCAGCTTTTTGATTGTCTAATCTTATGCGATATGATTTTTTAAGTATAAAGTTTTTCTTATTCATGATTAGAATTATTGGCTATCTAAAGGAGCTATAGATAACTGAAACACAAATCCCTGCCTCATACATCAGGCTTAATATTCTTCTAGAAGAGAGAAATATACTTAAAATGCTAATGTGCTCACGGAGCAGGTGGCATTTGATAGCATTACGATGAGTATCATGATAATCATGTCTCCCCAGTAGAAAAGAGGAAGGTCTATTTTTCATCTTATATCCCAAACTTTAGCAACCATTTTCTATGGAAAGGAGAAAGCTTATAATAGCTTTTCATGGCAGCAACCAAAGAAAACAGACTAACTTAGAACACTGAGGCAGTTTCCCAGGTTCACAGGAAACTCTGCAACAGAACAGATATTCCTCAATACTGTTTCTTCAAAAGCAAACATACATTCAAGTCCAGATTCATATGAACAGGCACATTTAAACTATATCTGAGAAAGATATAGCTTTTTAGCAATGATAATTAACTTTGCAAAGTATATTCTGGTTAATAGTTTGTATAGTGGCAGTCACTTAATGATATTTAACAAGTGCTAGTTAAATAAACAAGTGAGTAAATGACTGAACCCTAAATATGTGGTTAAAGGTATCTAGTTCATCTGATATTGACTGCTTAATAAAGTTTGTTTCAGATTCTTTATCTCTATTTTGGCTTGTAGTATCATACATGGTGATATGGGAAATATAACCATTCCCCTGTCTATCTAGGAAAGGTTAATTCATCATTGATTTCTGATTGCTAGCCTAGAACTAATGGTACAAAACCCTTGAGATGAGGCCTCAGAGGGTACTGGGTACTGAATAATTAGGATAAGTTTACAGAACTCATGGGTGAGCCTGGGGCACACTGGACTCTGGATAAGTTTCTGTTGCTGTAGTAGGGCCCTGTCACCAAGAGGACTAGCAACAGAAGAGGTTCTTACACTGACTTGGTGACAGAATAGACAATGAGTGCTTAGTCCTGGTTAAACCAGTATCACAGCGACCCTAATGAGCCACTTCTGCCTTCTGTTACCAGAACCCAATACAACATGTGTATATGAAGGGGAAGGGAAGAAGATGTGGTTATCACTCACTATTATTCCCATTGAGTGTCAGGCCTATCACTTACTATCATCCTTATCTGCTTGAAAGAATTGATATCCCCTAGTTTTAAATTTCAATTGAATACAAACTACCAGACACTGTTCTATGCTGTTTTCCAGAAATTTTCAATGAGGTTTATGTAATGATGCATACAATAACCCATGCATAAATACCTATGATAGCATTAGTCAATGAGAAGTTCTATGCAGGACATGAAAAGCTACTAAGAGCAATATATGTGAGAGCTGATGCTAAATAAAGTACTTAAAGAAGTCTTCTTGACTAGGTAACATTATGACTGGGATGTGAAGGATGAGGAAGAAGCTATAGGATAACAGGATAATTATGTATGGAAGAACAATTTAGACAAAGGAACAGCTAGCTCAAAGGCCCTTGGAACAGCCTTGCTAAGCATCTAAGTATGGTGCTATAGCAGACAGCTTCAGGTTCACTAAGATGAACTTCCAGATGAGGCACAGTTATGGAGAAAGGGATATTTATTGAAGCCTACAGATCCAGGGGAAGTTCCATAAATGGCAGAAGAAGCTGGCCTGCCTTCACAGGACCAAGCAGAGAGAGAGAGAGAAAGAAGCACAAGCCTCAAGGTCAAAAGCCACAGCATACTTTAGGAACTCCAGCTAGGCACACTTTGCATATCTTTAGATTGAAATCTGAAACCCACCACCACACCTAAAGATCCACCCAGTGACATGCCTCCAACCAGGTAGCCAGCAAATGCAAACTACAAATAAAGAACTGAATATATTGGGGGCCATCTATTCAAACCACCAGAGGTGCCTTTCCTTTCTAAGCATGCCCAGCACTGTCCCCAGTCAAACCTGATTTGAAGATATCTCTTCCTATCTATGACAACCTTTTATCCCATCTCATACTCTGTGAAGAATGCCACCCACAGACTATTCTTCACCCAGGGTATAGCAAAGTTGCCCAGACATAGAAAGGACAACACTATAGCCATCAGGGAGACAGTTTTTTCTCTGAATCTGACCCTTCTATAAACATGAGATAGCTCTTGATCTGGTGTCCCTGGATTCCATAAATCACAATAATTATTAGTGTTCTTCTATTCCTCCCCTCTCCCTCCCTCCCTCTCTCTCTCTCTCTCTCTCTCTCTCTCTCTCTCTCTCTCACACACACACACACACACACACACACACACACAATTCTCTTGTTGATGCCTCTTACAAATAGGGAAAGCAGGAAATGGAGAGATTAAGTAACATCTGAGATCTCACAATAATAAGTCAATGAGGCTAACATTCAAAGCCATAGTGTCAATTCTAGAGTCAGTTCCTTTAACTTCTATGTAACTTGCATTAGTAAAATGTGGGGCAAATTTTCCTTTGACACTCTGTTTATTGCAGAAGAACATAGCTACTGCATTGTAGTCCTCTTATCCTAACTTCATATCTTCTGAGTCATGTCTTGAAACTGGGTTGTTCACTGATGCATAGCCTCATCTACATCTGGAAGGATGCTATACTCTCTGTTCAAGTCTGCCTCAGATTTGAGTCCATCCTTCTCTATCCTGCTTTGTGATGCTGAGACTGGGATCCTGAAATAACTTCCTCCAAGCAACTTTGCTACCTTGCTCCACACGAAGCAGTGGATTACAACTATTATTCTGCCTCCCAAAACTCTGGGCCCTGTGCAAATTACAGGTGATAATTGGACGATCCCTAGAGATTTGAAGTTTTCTAAGAGGGCCTGGGTATAAGGGTTTAACATTTTCCACAGATAATTCTAACATGCCACCAGCTTCAAAGCTACTGTACAGAGACTAGAAAGGAGGGAGAGGGAGTAGTACTTCTTCCTTTGATTTGCTTAACATTGCTGAACATGGTTCCCAACAGCAACACTTGAGCCCGGCAGCCTCAGCGCTTTCAATCTGAAGCTAGAGCATATGCGTATTTTAGACAAGACATCCTCTACCCGGACAGGCAGTTCCAGCCTGGCATCCAGTTTTTCCTGGGCTTTAATCATTCCTCATTAGAAATTTTGTCCAATTTCTGTCCCCACTAACTCTCTTCTAACCAAATATCTCCTCATTAAAGGACACTGAATATAGCTTTTACTACCAAGAGATGGAAAGTCTCATCTGCTTTTGACTTTAACTTGACATGTCTCAGTCCACTTCATTCTTTTTTCAAGCAGAGAGAGAGAGAGAGAATGGAAATACCAGGGCCTGCAGCTGCTGCAAACGAACTCCAAATGCATGTACCATTTTGAGCAGCTGGCTTTACATTGGTAATGGGGAAGCCAAACAAGGTTGTTAGGCTTTGAGGGAAGCATCTTAACTGCTGAGCCATCTCTCCAGCCCCCACTTCACTCTTATGACATGTAACCCAACAGAAGTCACTTATTACAGGGAAATAAAAGCCTACTTGTCTTCGGTGTACTTATTTTTTCTTTTTCTATTTTTTTAAAAAACCTTTTTTCTTTTTTTAAATTTTTTTTTTTAATTTATTTGAAAGAGACGGACAGAGAGAAAGAAAGAGGCAGATATAGAGAGAGACAGAATGGGCACGCCAGGGCCTCCGGCTACTGCAAACGAACTCCAGGCTCATGCTCCCCCTTCTGCATCTGGCTAACGTGGGTCCTGGAGAATCAAGCCTCGAACCGGGGTCCTTAGGCTTCTCAGGCAAGCACTTAACCGCTAAGCCACCTCTCCAGCCCTCTTTTTTTTATTTTAAAGATATTTTAATTATTTATTTACAGAGTGAGAGTGAGTGAGTGAGTGAGTATGGGCATGATAGGGCCTCCAGCCACTACAAACAATCGCCAGATGCATGCTCCACTTTGTGCATCTGGCTTACATGGGTACTGGGGAATTGAACCCAGATTGTTAGGCTCTAAACGCAAGTACCTTAATGGTTGAGCTATATCTCCAGCCCTCCTCCCCCCCGCCCCTTCTTTTCTTTTACAGAACTCACTGGGACTGGAAATCACTAAGGATTATGATGACATATACCAAGTAAGATAGGGGATTCAGGCAAAGGAAAACCATTGAGTTTGGGGTGATGGGGAAGGCATCCTTGAAAGGGAGCTCTCAGGTAAGCTCACAAGGGGAAGGGACATCCCATTCAAGGGGAAAGGGCATTCAAACCACGGAATGGCAGGTACACAGATAGGATAAGGAGTTTAGCCAGTGTGGTGGCACACTCCTGCAATATCAGCAAGGATGAGGTAGAAGCAAAAAGAGCAAGAGTTCAAGGTAAGCCTTGGCTACATGAGATCTGATCTCAAAATGAGAAGAAAAAAAAGCAGCAGCAAACAAAAAAGTATTAAATATTATCCTCTGAGGACAGTAAGGCCAGACTTAGAAAATATTGGTGTGGAACAAGGAAGAGAGCAAGAAACATTAAGAGCATGTTTGTCAAAAAGGACTCCAAATTTTAAGCAGAAAGACAAGATTTGTTCTTTCAGCTAAAAGGTGAAAATTTCAGCTTAATTCCTCAAGAAAAACTTCTTTTGCAAAAAGAACAGAATATGGTTAATAGGATAAGAAATATGGAAATGCCTTATCATAGTCTTGAATATCTTATATGACCTGCTCACATCCTGATCCTATTTCAACGCCTAAACGACTGACAGCTTGATGGTCTTCTCCAGTGCCCTTAGCAGCCAGAAGAGCAAGTCCTTCACCCTGAAGGGCCATAATGACGAATGCCATGCTTATATTGGGTATCACAGTGTCTAATACATGCACTGTCTCCAGGGTAGTGGGCCTTGGGCTTTGTGGGGAAAAGGGCGGAACAGCAGTTGTTTTTCCTTCTCTACTTTGTCTCTTTCTTCTTCTTCCTCCATCTTTTCCTTTTTAATTTCTTAAAGGACTAGAATATAATCTGAAGTAAATATGGCCAAAGGCCAACATTGTTTTAAAATCATACATTGATATATTAGTATCTATTTTATTATTTTCTTCTTTACAATATGCTTATTTGTTTCAAACATTTTTATAACTATTTTACTCTGTAGTTAAATGTATTTTTATCACATTTCTAAATGTAAGCTATTGGTGAGATAAGCAAAGCAGATTGCTCTTATAATTAATATGCTTGCTATTTTTAAGGAATATTCTTCTCAGATTTCGCTTTCTTGGCAAAAGGATACAACAGAAAATCAAAATAGTTGCTTCCAACTTCTAATTCCATGCCACTGGTATCTTTTGTCCCAGTGGACTTAGTGGACTTCAGAATTTGAATAGAATATTCTCTTGCTATGCTCTAGGCTAGGGAAGGGCATCAGATAGTAAGAGAGAGAGAGAGAATTCTGAGTTCATTCTCTCCTTTAGATATATACTGTAATTTTTAAGGTTAAAAACATCCTGTTTCTCCATTGCCATCTCCTTTCTGTATTCTTGTTTTCTGTTACATCCCACTCCTTCCTGATACTCTTTTCTCCAGCCTTGGCCAAATTTATAGCATTCTAATTTAGTATTATTAGTGTAAGAAAGCAGGGAAACATTTTAACATTGATTTTCCCAGTATTGCCTAAACATTAATGTTTGTTCTCTCATCTCAGTGTACCATATCAGCACATAAATTACATAATAAGTATATTAAATGTGATGTGTAGAGAAAAGACATGGTGCTGCCTCTCATGCCAGCTAATACTTTATCACTAAATAAATCAACAAGAGAAAAGCACACAAATTATTTAATCAAGCTGGTATGTGATACACAGTCCTTCATAATTAAGACCCAGGAAGTAAAACTGTCCATCTTTGTGCTTAGACTTGATAGACACAGCCAAGTGAGAATGTGATTGGACAGGAAGGCTATGAACTAATGGTAATAGACTTTGTGGGGGGGGTGGACTACCATCAGGCCTGTTTGTTGACCTCTCTCCTCCTTTCTTCTCTCTCTTTCCTCTTTCTCCTCCTCTTCTCTTTCTCTCTCTTCTATGGTATGGGGCAGGACTTCTTTAGGCTGAGGGTCTATATGATCTTCTATAAGAAAATACTCTGGAATATTTCTTTATGAGAGGTTCTTATCCAAAAAGGTAGGGGAAGACTTCTGGGTAAGATGATGGCATAGGAGTCATGCCAAACCAGCCTAAGGAGGGATTTAAGCAAAACCACAGCAAAATATACTGTTCTTCTGAAAAGTGAAGGTGTATAGGTTATTACTGGCCGCAGAAGATAAGCAGGAGAGACCAAGATCTACCAGAAAAGAGGAAACCTTCCAGAATCCCACCAAGGTAATTGTGGTCAAGATCCCCATGCTCACTCAGCCCAGTGCCGGGCTGCAGAGACCAGATTGCAGAGACCAAGTGAGGGGATTTCCCAATCACATCAGCTGTCTTACAAAGTCCAGAAACATGGATGTGAGACAGCAGACACCAGCTGAGTAGCTGCTGAAGGGGTCAGAGGTGGGACCAGCTGAGCATTTCCAGTGCAACTCTAAGCTCCCTGCACTCTCCCATCCCCCAACTGTCAGAACCACAAACCTAAGGAGAACTCATTCAGCCCCTGGCGGCAGGGCAATCAGCACAGCTGATCAGAGCACCAGATCTACACCATAACACAGAGGGATCAAGGTAGGCACTCAGCATTGGTGAGACTGGAAGCCACCCCAAAAGATGGCAAAGCTGACTGACAAAAAAGCAGGCACATAGTCCTACACTGGAAGTGCTAATCTCATTTTTTCATGTCAGGACAGGTTTTGGGTTACATATTCTTGGTTGGCTTTACCATTCTCAATTAAGCTGTATTTGGGGGTTGACTATTGTTGTTTTTAATGCTTTTAGATTCATAGGGCCTTTGTCTTTCTTCTGTCATTATTGGGGGAAGGGTTTGATTCAGACCCAGGCTGACATGGAATCCATTTCAGAACAGAAATCTCAACCTCTATGCTGACAGTATTAAGGGTATAAAACAATACATACCCTTAGAAATTTTGGCTTTATAATGTTATCTGTCTGTTTTAATCCCCCCACTTGTGTACTCTGCTGATTTTTATTGAATGTGTATATTGCTCAGCTGATTTTTAGAATTTGCTAGTAAATTGTTCCACCCAACCCACTAGAATACTTGAATAGCTGGCAAGCTCAACACCTAGGATTACTTTTACTGTTGGAGTGGAGTATAAGAGCTATGCTTGGCATTAAACTCCTACCCTCAAGGTACATAAAGCTGGATTTCCATGTCTAAGAATAGTGCACATAATTAGAAATCCCAAGCATCAACTCGGGATGCAAAAATCACTACATTATAATACAATAAACACAAAGAGTCAAGACAATACAATCCCACTAAAAATTATAAATCCATCAGAAATGACCCTCAATGAGACAGTTTTAAATGCTTGACAAAGATTTAAAAAATAATTTTATCTATGCTCAAAGGAATCAAAGAAAACAAACTCCTGAAAGAGAACATGGGAAATCAGCTTAATGAAATAAAGAAGTCATTACAACATACGAGTAAGGAAAAAGAAATACTGAAGAACCAAGCAGAAATACTAGCACTGAAAATCATAGTAAGTCAAATAAAAAAGAAAAAGAAAAACAACAACAAGAAAAAAACTTTGGAAAGTCTCACCAGTGGTATGGATGAGGGAGAGAACCAAATATCTAAACTAGAAGATGATGTTGTAGATCTAATACAGTCCAACAAAGAGAAGGACAAGCCAATAGAAAGGTGTGAAAGGGAATTTCAAGATATTTGGGACACTATGAAAAGATCAAACATAAGAATGCAGGGAACTTCCGGTTAAGATGGTGGTGTAGGTACCACGCCAAAGCAGCCTAGGGGGGAAAAAGACCCAAAAAACTCAGCAAAATACACACTTTTACTAAAAACTGAGGTGTATAGGAAATTGAAGTGTCAGTGGAGAAGTAGAAGAGTTATAGAGCATCCAGAGCCCGCACAGGCGGGAAAAGCGGCTCTGGCAGCTCCGCCAACCGCCACGGCCGTGGTGCAGCAGAAAACTGCCAGACTCAGCTCGAGCCGCAGGAAAAGCCAGGTGCGGGATTTTACCCTCACACCGCGCTCTCCGCAACTCGGGACACGTGAGGGGAGAGCGGCAGCGAGCAGCGGAGTAGAAGACCGCGAGGTAGAAGAACATGTGGAACAGCGAGACAACCAGAGCAGCCGCAGCTCCCTCCCCTCCCCCACCGCCTGAGCCCAGCTCCAGCGAACACAGCAGCGGCCCGGGACCCGGCCATGCCAACTTGGGCTGACAGCGGGACCCAAGCAGGAGCAGAGTTCGGCAGCAACTTCAGCGGCTCCAGCACCGGTACCAGCGGCCCCAGCAGCAGCGGACCCAGGAGCGGCAGCGGTGGCAGATCCCGCAGCAGCGGCTTCGGGGGGAGCAGCAGCGGTGGACACGGCAGCGGCAGCTTCAGCAGCGGTGGTGGCTCCGATGGTGGCAGCTACGGCAGCAGCAGAGGCAGCAGCAGTGGCTTGGTTTGCCCTGTAGGAAAAGCAAGTGCCCAGCTCCAGAAATCAGAACAGCAGCCCGACGACCCAGGCAGCAACTTGACTGAGACCAAAATCACCCAAGGTAACTGGGATTACACCAGGGAAGGGTCTCACTTGGTCACAAGCTGACTTGGATCCCTCAACAGATCAGAAATCTAAACCTCTTTGTTGATAGAGGATCTGGTCATTATAATAACTACTCTTGCATACATACTTGGGGCTGTTTTTGATTGAATGTGTACAGTGTTTAGTTAAATTTTAGAATCTACCAGTATTTTATTCCACTCAGCCTGCTTGAATACTCCTATAGCAGGGAAACTCAACCCCTAAGAACATCTTTGGAGATACTCTGAGAGTCTTAAGAGCCACACCTAATACCTTAAGATCCTACCCTGAAAATATATTACATCAAATCAATTGATACAGCTAAGAATACACAGCTAGCTAGAAAATCCAAGCATTAACTTAATCCAAGATGCAAAAATATATACATTATAACACAAGAAACACTAAAAAGCAAGACGATATAAATCCACCTAAAAGTATTAATGCATCAGAAATGTCCTCCAGTGAGAAAGAGTTAGAGGAAATGCCTGAGAAAGAGTTCAAAAGAATAATTATAAATATGTTCAAAGAGGTCAAAGAACACATGAAAACAATCAAAGAAGAAATCAAAGAGGAAATCAAAGAGGAAATCAAAGGAATCAAAGAAGAGGCAGGACACCAATTTAATGAAATAAAGAAGGCAATACAAGACATAAATAGGGAAATAGAAATAATAAAGAAAAACCAGTCAGAATTACTAGCAATGAAGAACACAGTTAATGAAATAAAAAACTCTGTAGAAAATCTCACCAGTAGGATGGATGCTGGAGAGGACAGAATATCGAAGCTAGAAGACCAGGTGGAAGACCTAATGCAGTCCAACAAAGAGAAAGACAAACTTAGAGAAAAATATGAGTGGGAATTTCAAGATATTCGGGACACTATGAAAAGATCCAATATAAGAATTCAGGGCATAGTAGAAGGAGAAGAACTCCACTCCAGAGGCATAGTAGGCATCTTCAACAAAATCATAGAGGAAAATTTCCCCCATATTGGGAAAGAGGTGCCAATACAGATACAGGAAGCCTTTAGAACCCCAGCCAGACAAAACCCGGAAAGAACCTCTCCTCGCCATATTATAATCAAACTTCCAAACACACACACCAAAGAAAAAATATTGAAAGCAGTTAGAGAGAAAAATCAAGTTACCTACAAAAGCAAGCCCATCAGGATTACAGCAGATTATTCAACACAAACTTTTAAAGCCAGAAGGGCTTGGAGTGATATATTCCAAATTCTGAAAGATAACAACTGTCAACCAAGGTTACTTTATCCTGCAAAGTTATCCATTCAAATAGATGGAGAAATAAAGACATTCCATGACAAAAGCAGGTTAAAGGAGTATTTGAAGACAAAACCAGCTCTACAGAAAATACATGATAGAATCCTCCATGCTGAACAAAAGGAAAAGCACACATATAAAGAACCTAGAAAAAACAAGCTATACTCAAATACCAGTTAACAGAAGAGAGCACAGGTAGAACCAGAAACACACACACACAAAAAATGGCAAACATAAATACACAAATTTCAATAATATCTCTTAATATCAACAGTCTCAATGCCCCAACGAAAAGACATAGATTTGCAGACTGGGTTAAAAAGCAGGATCCTACAATTTGTTGTCTCCAAGAAACTCACCTTTCTACAAAGGATAGACATTATCTTGGGGTGAAAGGTTGGAAGACGGTGTTTCAAGCAAATGGGCCTAGAAAACAAGCAGGGGTTGTTATCCTAATATCAGACAGGGTAGACTTTAGTCCAACGTTAGTCAAGAAAGATAAGGAAGGTCACTTTATATTGATTAAGGGCACACTCCAACAGGAGGACATTACAATCCTAAACATATATGCACCTAACATGGGGGCTCCCAAATTCGTCAAACAAACACTATTAGAACTAAGGTCACAGATAACACCAAACACAGTGGTGGTGGGTGACTTTAACACCCCACTCTCATCAATTGACAGGTCATCCAGGGAAAGAATAAACAGAGGCATCTGGACTAAATGAGGTCATAGAAGGAATGGACCTAACAGATATATACAGGACATTTCATCCAAAGGCTGCAGAATATACATTCTTTTCAGCAGCACAAGGAACATTCTCTAAAATAGACCATATATTAGGACACAAAGCAAATCTTAACAAATTCAGGAAAATTGAAATAATTCCTTGCATTCTATCTGACCACAATGGAATTAAACTACAAATCAGTAGCAAGAAAGGCTATAGAGCATACACAAAATCATGGAAACTAAACAATACACTACTAAATGATGAGTGGATCAATGAAGAAATCAAAAAGGAAATCAAAAAATATATAGAGTCAAATGATAATGAGAACACAACATACCAAAATCTCTGGGACACAATGAAGGCAGTTCTAAGAGGTAAATTTATAGCCTTAAGTGCCTATATTAAGAAATTAGAAAGGTCACAAGTAAACGACCTAATGCTTCACCTTAAAGCCTTGGAAAAAGAAGAACAAGGCAAACCAAAAATCAGTAAATGGGAAGAAATAATAAAGATTAGGGCAGAAATTAATGAAATAGAAACAAAAAGACAAACCAAAGAATTAATGAAACAAAGAGTTGGTTCTTTGAAAGGATAAACAAGATTGATAAACCCTTAGCAAATCTGACCAAAAGAAAGAGAGAAGAGACACAAATTAATAAAATCAGAGATGAACAAGGTAACATCACAACAGATTCCAGAGAAATTCAAAAAATCATAGGGACATACTATAAAAGCATATACTCCACAAAGTATGAAAATCTGAAAGAAATGGATGATTTCCTTGATCTATATGACCTACCTAAATTAAATCAAAATGAGATTAATCACTTAAATAGACCTATAACAAACATGGAGATCCGAACAGTTATCAATAATCTCCCAACTAAAAAAAGCCCAGGCCCGGATGGATTCACTGCTGAATTTTACCAGACTTTTAAGGAAGAGCTAACACCATTGCTTCTTAAGCTTTTCCAGGAAATAGAAAAAGAAGGAATTCTACCAAACTCCTTCTATGAGGCCAGCATCACCCTGATACCAAAACCAGGCAAAGATAGAACAAAAAAAGAAAATTACAGACCAATCTCCCTCATGAACATAGATGCAAAAATTCTCAACAAAATATTGGCAAACAGAATACAAGAGTATATCAAAAAGATCATTCACCCTGACCAAGTAGGCTTTATCCCAGAGATTCAGGGATTGTTCAACATACGCAAATCTATAAATGTAATACATTACAAAACGGGTTGAAGGACAAAAATCACATGATCATCTCATTAGATGCAGAGAAAGCATTTGACAAAATCCAACATCCCTTCATGATAAAAGTCCTACAGAGACTGGGAATAGAAGGAACATATCTCAATATAATAAAGGCTATTTATGACAAGCCTACAGCCAACATATTACTAAATGGGGAAAAACTGGAAGCTTTTCCACTAAAATCAGGAACAAGACAAGGGTGTCCACTGTCCCCACTTCTATTTAATATAGTTTTGGAAGTCTTAGCCATAGCAATAAGGCAAGAGACACACATAAAAGGGATAAAAATTGGAAAGGAAGAAATCAAGTTATCATTATTTGCAGATGACATGATTCTATACATAAAGGACCCTAAAGACTCTACTAGCAAGCTGTTAGAGCTGATCAAAACCTACAGCAATGTAGCAGGATACAAAATAAATACACAGAAATCAGTAGCCTTCGTATATGCTAACAACAAACACACAGAGGATGAAATCAGAGAATCACTCACATTCACAATTGCATCAAAAAAAATAAAATACCTTGGAATAAACCTAACCAAGGAAGTAAAGAATCTATACAATGAGAACTTTAAAACACTCAAGCGAGAAATTGCAGAAGACACTAGAAAGTGGAGAAACATCCCTTGTTCCTGGATTGGAAGAATCAATATCGTGAAAATGGCAATCTTACCTAAAGCAATCTACACATTTAATGCAATCCCTACCAAAATTCCAAAGGCTTTCTTCATGGAAATAGAAAAAACAATCCAAAAATTCATTTGGAATCACAAAAAACCTCGAATATCTAAAATAATACTGAACAACAAAAAAGAGGCTGGTGGTATCACCATACCTGATTTTAACCTATACTACAGAGCCATAGTAACAAAAACAGCATGGTACTGGCACAAAAACAGACATGTAGATCAGTGGAACAGAATAGAGGACCCAGATGTAAGCCCAAGTAGCTATAGCCACCTGATATTCGATAAAAATGCCAAAAATACTCATTGGAGAAGAGACAGCCTCTTCAGCAAATGGTGTTTTGAAAACTGAATAAATATCTGCAGAAGGATGAAAATAGATTCTTCTCTCTCGCCATGCACAAGAATTAAGTCCAAATGGATTAAAGACCTTAACATCAGACCGGAAACTTTGAAACTGCTAGAGGAAAAAGTAGGGGAAACACTTCAACATATTGGTCTTGGCAAAGACTTTCTGAATGCAAACCCAATTGCTCAGGCAAGAAAACCACAGATTAACCACTGGGACCTAATGAAATTACAAAGATTTTGCACCGCAAAGGACACAGTGAAAAAAGCAAAGAGGCAACCTACAGAATGGGAAAAAATCTTCGCCAGCTATATATCTGATAGAAGATTAATATCTAGGATATACAAAGAACTCAAAAAGTTAACCAATAAGGAATCAAACAAGCCAATCAAAAAATGGGCTAAGGAGCTAAATAGAGAGTTCTCAAAGGAAGAAATACGAATGGCATATAAGCACCTAAAAAAATGTTCTACGTCACTAGTCATCAGGGAAATGCAGATTAAAACTACATTGAGATTCCACCTCACTCCTGTCAGATTGGCCACCATCATGAAAACAAATGATCATAAATGTTGGCGGGGATGTGGAAAAAAAGGAACCCTTCTGCACTGCTGGTGGGAATGTAATCTGGTCCAGCCATTGTGGAAAACAGTGTGGATGTTCCTAAAACAGCTAGAGATTGATCTACCATATGACCCAGCTATAGCACTCCTAGGCATATATCCAAAGGACTCATCTCATTTCCTTAGAAGTACATGCTCAACCATGTTTATTGCTGCTCAATTTATAATAGCTGGGAAATGGAACCAGCCTAGATGTCCCTCAACAGATGAGTGAATAATGAAGATGTGGTACATTTATACAATGGAGTTCTACTCAGCGGTAAAGAAAAATGAAGTTATGAAATTTGCAGAAAAATGGATGGACCTGGAAAGTATTATACTAAGTCAGGTAACCCAGGCCCAGAAAGCCAAGCGCCACATGTTCTCTCTCATATGTGGATCCTAGCTACTGATGACTGGGCTTCTGTGTGAGAATGAAAATACTTACTAGCAGAGGCCAGTAAGTTGAAAAGGAGACATAAAGGGTGGAGAAAGGAAAGGAGGAGGATACTTAATAGGTTGATATTGTATATATGTAATTACAATGATTGTAACGGGGAGGTAATATGATGGAGAATGCAATTTCAAATTGGAAAGTGTGGGTTGGGGAGGGAGGGAATTACCATGGGATATATTTTATAATCATGGAAAATGTTAATAAAAATTAAAAAAAAAAAAAGAATGCAGGGTATAGTACAAGGAGAAGAATTTCACTCCAAAGGCATAGTAGGCATTTTCAACAAAATTATAGAAGAAAATTTTCCCCAAATTGGGAAAGAAATTCCAATGCAGATACAGGAAGCTTGCAGACTGGATTAAAAGGCAGGATCCTGCTGTTTGTTGTCTCTAGGAAACTCATCTCTCAATAAAAGATAGACACGGTCTTAAGGTGAAAAGATGATAAAAAGCAGGGGGAGTTAAGAGTACTATTTCTAGATTTAATGACTGGTTTCAGAGGACAAGCTTTTTAACTTCTGTGATTCACCTTGGGAAAGAGGAATTCTAGTTGTCTTTGGGGAGAAAGATGGTAGAAGTAGGTAGAAAAAAATAAGAATTTGTTTTTGAAGAATTCTAATGTCCTTCAGATAAGATCAAGGTGTTCAAGGTGCTATGGCTATAAACCCAGTGTCCCTCAGTTCAATGTACTTAGTATGTCAGTGTCTTATATTTTAGGGTATTGTTATCAGAGTCCTGGCCAATTGAATCCTATTGTCTTAGGCTTCCTAGTGGGTGCTTTTGGTTTCCACATGATTATCTTGGGAGAATAATCTCTAGTTACAACATGGGCTATAAAATCTAGTACTACCACTTATTCTTAGATTTGATTTGAGATTTCAGCAGCATGAAAGAGTAATGTTTGATGCTTTAAGATGCCACCAAGTATTTCATGGGCTCGTTCTCATTCATCATTGTCAGCTTCTTATTGAACACTCAGAGTTTATAAGATTGTACAATAGAGCTTAACACAGAATTGTAAGTAAAGGGTGCAGTAAATCCTGGTGATTTTAAAGAATTACTCAAAAGCAACCATCTATAATGAAAAGGCATAAGACTAAGTATTTTTCTTTCCAAATTAGTCCACAGCAACTGTCCCAAGTATTAGCATAATTATATCATTAATTTGTGATGCTGCTATTTTTAAGGCAAGTCACCTCTCATAAATTCCATTCACCTTAATTTGCAGGCTAATATGTGCTTTGGGGGGATGGGGAGGGATACAGGTGAGAAAGTCATGAGAAAAATCTGCTGAAAAAGAAAACCTCAATCAACACAGCTGAGAATAGAATCAAGACTCATGGTTACTTTTTTAAAAGGTCATTAAAACCTCATTTGAGACTTATTAGAAATTAGTTAATTCTTCTAGCAGTTAAATGTTTAAAGCCCTAAAGCCATTTATTTAATACAGCTATTTAAAGTGGGGGATGGGAACAAGAACCAGGGTTTAAAAAGCTCTCAAGTAGCTTGGGAGTCAGGTGCCTGGGGGAAGGCCAGGGAGGCTGGGAGGAGGCAGACACACAAGATGTTTATTTTATAATTAACAAGGCTATGGGAAGTCTTTGGGATCACTAATTGGGGTCCTGTCAATACATGTTGGCCACTGTGGGGTAGGACTTTGTGAGATAAGAGATTAAGTTTATGAATGGGCCAGTAGTAAGGATATGACTGCTGCATGTTTTCAAGGTCATAGGTGGTAGTTTCCTAGCCCTTGATGATCATGAAACCCTAATGTTCTGTGAGACTAAATGTGGTGGTTTCCAGGCCAGGATTCTTTCCAATATCCCATCAACCAGGTTCAGAAGCACAGGCAATGTCAGTTCCACACTCATGGCACTCCCTTGGGTGCCAATTTCAGCATCACCTTCTTCCTAGGACCTACTTTCTTTCATACACTTTTATACACATACAAAAAAAAAAAAAACCTGAAAAACAAAAAGAACTTCTTTAAATCTAGCTATAGGCATCTACCAGGGTAGAATTTTAATCTTGTTACAAAGCTATAACTTGTGCTCAAAGTGTACCTTAATGTGATTATAATAGTATAATATCCCTGTGTGATAAGGCAATCTTAATTCACTGTAAAACATCTGTCTGTGTGTGGTACATTGTCTGGTGCTCTAGAGTATAAATATCACTTCTCTAGGTAGAATTCTCAGCATCTCAATTTTGTGTCTGGCTTTTAAATTGTATCTAATTAAAGGATTTTACATTCCTTCATAATATTGTCTTCTCAAGCAGAAACAAAATGATGGAACCACATATTGTGTTTCTTTAAAAGCCACTGTGTTGATATTTGGGTAGGCTATTTTGCCTGAAATGTGTTAATTATATTAATTATATTAATTAGTAGGAGCTGGTAGAATTAGTCTGAGCTAGATCACTCTCATCCCAAAACTTCCCTTTCCCTTCAATATCCCTGTGCCTCTCTGGATTCTCTCTATTAACAAAAACACTGGGAAATCTCCCTTTTGTTTGAATCACTAACACTGTTTTTTGTGACATGGAAGCACCTATGCTACAAAAGTAATTTTTAATGATTATATTAATCTCATAAACAATAAAGAATGTCACAGAAGAATACCTCAGAAGAGGTGGATTTTATCAGATGTCCTCCATAAACTCATATTCTTTAAATGTTTGGTCCCCAGCTGGTGGCAATTTGGGAAATAAAAGTTTAAGAGCTACTATAGCCAGCTACCCCTTGTCAGCTTGACTCACTCTTTTTCTTAATTTTTTTTTTTTCTGCAAGGAGAGAGGGAGAGAAAGAGAGAGAGAGAGAGAGAGAAAATGGACACACCAGGGTCTGTTGCTGCTATAAACCAACTCCAGATGCACACACCACTTTGTGCATGTGGTATTATATGGGTACTGGGGAACTGAACTCAGGCCAGCAAGCTTTAAAAGCAAGAAACAAGTGCTTTTAATCACAGAACCATTGGAACACTCTTGCTGCTATCTTCTACCTACTGCAGCAAGAAGTGTTGTCCAGCTTCATGCACTGCTCTTACCATGCTTTCCCCTGCTATCAGGAAGCTTCCTCTTGAGACTATAGGCCAAAATCCTCTCCTCCAATCAGGTGCTTTTGATCAGGTGTCCCCGACCCCCCCCCCCCAGCAATGAGAAGGTAAATGTAACACTCAGGAATCTTAGGTGAATATTTATTCAATCCTAATCTTAATAAGTAAGATCCAAGTTTCTTCTCATTTTCCTCCACATATGTATTCTTTTGTAAACCTACTATTGTAGGTAGGCAGACATTAGGCTTGGAGGCCATAGAAGGAGGATCCCCTCCTCCTAGTTTCCTGGTAATATTAGAATGGAAGGAACAACTTCCTCCTACCCAAAGGAGGTAGAGCTTGTCAATTACTTTCCTGGTCAAGAGAATACCCCTTACCTACAGACATGCCAAAGAAATGTGAGGAATAAGCTATCCCCTTAATGAGACAATATACTATACTACCATGAAGGCCCTCCTTAGGGGCAGTTACTCACAGATCCTACGGAGCTTGCCCACTTTTCTGAGTTCTAACTCTACAGTGTAACTTCTCCTTCTCCCCTTTCTCTTCTGTGGATGCTGGCTGAAATCCTAACTATGTTTGCTCTGGCACTTTGGGGCTTTTCCACCTGTTTCTCAGTACATTTACTTTGCCTTATTTAAATCATTGTCTGTGTTTGTAACTTTCCCCGGTCATGAGGCAAAGAACTTGACAGTATGAAAGTCTTTAACACTATTTAGGAAAAAGAAGTAGAAGTAACATTCAGTGTGGGGTAGTGCATGAGCCAGTAAGCTTTTGAACATTTTTGTTGATGTAGAAAATATTATAGGCTCTCCCAAGATAGCAATGCTATTTTACAGAAGCCAAAAAGAACCAGTGATTTTTTTTCATCCTACTTCTCATAGAAAACATTACAAAATCCTGAAAGAATAATGAACTTGTCCATATAAAGTTTGTCATCATTTCCACAGCAGCCTGCACTGAAGACGTTGACCCTTCTCCTATTAAGACAGGGAAAACATCCAACTTTCCAACGTGACAGTTTATTGCCCTCACTCCCAGCTCTCAATGATGTACAGAGATTGCATTTTATCCTCGTGCAGACTCAATGAACCTGTCCACATCTGCTCCTCAAACTACACTATATTTGAAAAACAAGTCAGGATCCTGTTTTACACTAGATGCTGATTCAGTCGGCTTGGAGGAGGTAGGAAATCCTGCATGTCTAACGAGTTTCCCATGAGACAGGTGCTTTGATGGCTAGATGGATTGTACTTTAAGTCATTAAGGGCTAAGACAGTGGTTTTCATAATTTGTGCATCATGGACTGCAGTGAGGAATGCATTTTAGGGTAGAAGGGAGGGAATTACCATGGGATATTGTTTACCATGGGAGTTATCAATAAAAAAAAAATACTTTAAAAAAAAAAAGGAAAAGAAATGCATTGTAGGGCTAGAGAGATGGCTTAGTAGCTAAGGCATTTGCCTACAAAGCCAAAGGACCTAGGTTCAATTCCCCAGGACCCACATAAGCCAGATGCACAAGGGGTATATGCATCTGTAGTTTGTTTTCAGTGGCTAGAAGCCTTAGTGTGCCCATTCTCTCTTTCTCTGTCTGTCTCTCTTCTATCTTTCTCTGATTGCAAATAAATAAATTTTTAAATAAGTGCATTTTAATATTTTATTTTGTATTCATTTATTTGAGACACAGAGAGAGAGGGAGGGAGGAAGGGAGAAAGAGAGAGAGAGAGAATGGGCATACAACTGTTGCAAATGAACTACAGACCCATGTGCCATCTTGTGCATCTGGCTTACATAGATCCTGGGGATTTGAACCTGTGTCCTTTAGCTTTGCAGGCAAACTCTTCACTGCCAAGCCATCTTTCCAGCCCAAGAAATACATTTTATATTATACAAGTTGTTTATACTCATATATGACACACATGTGTAAATATAGATATAAGTGAATGTGAAACTATTTCATACACATATGTAGCGGTTTGAATGTGGAGTGTCTCTGATAACCTCATACTTCATTCCCAGCTGGTGGAACATTTGGGAAGAGGAGCCTTGCTGGAGGAGGTGTGTCACTGGGGGCCAGCCTTGAAGTTTCTTAGTCCAGGTCCACTGGGTGTTTGTAGTTAGCTAACTCTTGCTGTTTCCGCCCTGCTGACATGTAACATGCACTAGCTATGCTTTTCCAGCCATCATGGAGCTTCCCCTTGAAAGTATAAGATGGAAACAAGCCCTTTTCCTCCATAAACTGCTTGTGATCAGGTGTTTTGTCCCAGCAGTGAGAAAGTAAATACTGCAGCATGCATATTTGTATTGCTGTGGACATAAGTGAACATAAAACTAGGTGGTTTCATGGAACAATTCTTGTTTTTCTACCTATGATATTATCTAGACTGATTTTATTTCACCTATCCCATTTATTGTGTTGGTGGTTACATGAATCTATGCATGTGGTAAAATTGCAGATTTTTCTGATGCCAATTTCCTGGCTTTGATATTGCACGCTCTGCAAGATGTTGGCAGTAGGGGATGTGGAATAGTGTATAGGGTTCCCTGTACACTCTACAAATTTTTGTCAATCCGTGATAATTTCAAAACAAAACAGAAAAAATGACTATACTGCAACCTGTGAAACTCGTTCTAAGACCACTAATGCATGGAGCCTAGGAGTATGGAAAACATTCCTCCTGAATATTATGAATTTTCATGGGTTGCTTTCATCCGAGCAGCTGCTGTGAGTGAGAACAGCTAAAAAGTGTCTTCACCTGAGGTGTCAAGGTGATATTGGTATGAGTGGAATGTGAAGAGGAAGGGTGAAGAATTTCTGAAGGGGCCTGGGCTGGGGTTTACAATAGTGCAGCTCTTAAGAGTATAAACATGCAGCCCATATACAATGGGAAAAGAAGGAACACTCACAAGTACCCACCACCAAAATTTGACAAAGAAATGGCAATTCTTTATAATGGTGAAAATGTCAATTATGATTTATATGATTATTATATGATTGCTATGCATGTACGGAAATACCACACTGTGCACGTGCATAATAAGTATACTGAATTATTATGTATTAGTAGAAACTTTTAAAGAATATCTTTAAACATTTGTTTTCTGATACTTGCAGATTTTCACACTACAGCCCTTCAGACTTTTGCTTTTGTCTGTTTGTAGAGTGTAAGAATACACAGTCTAAACACAGTGCACTGTAGGATTCAGAACGGAGCTTTGGACTATGAGAGAGATACGTGAACAGTGGCGAGCCAGAAAAGAGGTGAAAGCTTAGAAGTAGTCATGAGTTTTCATCTTCATGCAAACTAAGAAATCCAGAAAATAATTCTAGGCATTCAATTTGCTAGCCATTATGATATACAAGCCACACAAGTATAATACCTCATTTTCCTTAAAGTTATACAAAACACACACACACACACACACACACACACACACACACACACACACACACACACAAAAGCAGAGAAGAAGGACAAGCATATTCCTTGGCCAGAGGCTTATGAATGTAAAATGGGGGAAGGAGCATATCTTAATTCAATGTCACAAAGTGCTAACAGTATGGAACCTAGCACAGTTATGTCAACTAACACTTGGCTGGCTGGCTTAAATATAAGAATAGATTGAACTACATTGCCTTTCTTAAAGCTTCCTTTCTGTCCTTCAGTTTTGTGTTTTTTTTTTCCTAAGATGCATTTTCCTTTTCTAACTAAATAATACTGAAGCATTTTTTTTCTTTTTTAATCCAATTGTAGGTAAATCAGAGATATCTGCAAAGTCTAATTTAGAAGAGAAGGCTTTTTGTGCATGGTATAATAATTCATTTCAATTAGTATGATGAAACAAACTGCAGAGCCATTTTTCACTGAAAATGTTCTAGTGCAGTTCAGGGAAATATTAAAAACATTTCTAGAAGCACAAACAAGCTTACACATGCACTTCGTTGCCCTAAGGAAAAGGAGAAGATTGCAAATTATCTTATCACAGATAAGGAGGCTCTGTCCCCTTCTGCACGTGAGGTGCAACAGGAGCACACCAGGCTTATTTATAGTCACTCTACACACAGTCCCAGGATGGGCCCCATAAAATTCCTGTTATTTACATTATTCTTCTTTAATGCACTTATCTAAGGAAAAGATGAAACTGAATCTGTTGTGGGTTTTAATAAAAATATGGTGGAGAAATACGCATAAGAGCAAATATTGCTTCCAAGAACTGAATGACATTGAATAAAACTGATATAATTAAGGGTTACCGAGACATTTCTGGTACAAGCCTCAGGGAATTTCAAATTTGGTGAATAAGACTTGTAGGAAAGTCAATCTATTTAGGACAGGATTTGTTGTGCATGTGGATGTGGAAACCATACATATATGGCCAGCTGATTTGAAACACACTGAGGGAGAAGGAAAGAGCTGTAAAACTGCCTGGGGTCCAACTTGTTTTGTGCTGCAAATTTTCTTTAGGGGAAAAAGAGGTTCGGAAGGAATGAAGTCAATAAAAACTTGAACGATACTTTCTGGTTAAAAGGAAAAAAGGTGAAATGAGCAACACTGAAAGGTCAGTGAATATCCTAGAGACAGGAAGTGAACTTGAAGCAATATAGAAAATAACACTCAATCTGTGATTGAGCTGCTAACAATGCTATCAAATGGGGCACCTTAGACCACCAGGTTGTTTCTGTAGGATCTACTTTGGGAAGACTAATCTAACTTATTAGCAATACCAAGAATATAGATGTTTTGAATAAGACAATACATTTCAAGTTCATGAAAAATTAATATTGGGCTGGAGAAATGTTTAGTGTCTAAGGTGCTTGCCTGCAAAGCCTAAGGATCCAGATTCAATTCCCTGGTACCCATGTAAAATCAGATTGCAAGGTGGCACAAGCATCTGGAATTCATTTGCAGTGGCTAGAGGCTCTGGCACATCCATTTTCTCTGTCTATTTCAAATAAAAAATTTTTTTAAATAAAAATTAACATTATTTGCTAAAGGCTCATTTCTTATTTTATTATAATATATTTTGTTGAAAACAGAGGAAACTGCACTTTCACTGGTAAGAAGTCTTCATTATAAATAAAAGGTATTACTACAAAACCTGGTGTGGTGGGGCACACCTTTAAATCCAGCACTCAGGAGGCAGAAGTAGGATTGCCATGAGCTTGAGACCAGCCTGAGACTACATAGTAAACTGCAGGCCAGCTTGAGCTAGAGTGAGACCCTATCTAGAAAAAACAAACAAACAAACAAACAAAACATATCCATAAATATAAAATTAAATAAATAAAGTAATTTATCTTCCTTTGTTAAATTTCCTTTTGCTGCTGTTTGTCAAAACCATTCAGGTATCATGTTTTATAGGCAGCATTTTGCACAGGAAAAGCTTGGTTCCAAGGATGGTTGATGCCCTATGCACCTAAGGTCTTGATCTTAGTGTGGGCTGGCATCTTATATACCCAAGCAGGAGCACTGACAAAGAACCAGGCAAACTTTGAACCAGCATCTAAATGTGTTCAAAAGTAGAGCTAAAGCAAATAGATTCTTGGGACTGCCACCCTCAAGGGTATCTTTAAAAACAAATTACTATTTATTTATATATTTGCTAGCAGAGAGAAAGAAAGAGGGAGGCAGAGAGAGAAGGGGTATACCAGGACCTCTTGCTAGTGCAAACAAATTCCAGATGCATGGCCCACTTTGTGCACACAGCTTTACATGAGTACTAGGGAATCAAACCTGGGCCATCAGTCTTTGCAAGCAAGCCCCTTAGCTGCTGATCCATCCCTCCAACCCCCAAGGGTATCTTGCTCCCCCCCCCCCACACACAAAGGGTATCTTTTGATTCTACAAAGCCTGGTTTATAAAAATAAATGCACATAGATTTGTTGACAGTTAATAATAATGCGAAAGAACAACTGTTAGGAAGGCTTCTCTTCTGGAGAAGGTCTCCATAATTGCAATGAGTCCTTGCCCTTGGTTTCTGTCTTCCTGCCTGATGCAGGGAGATTCAGAGACAGACCATACGAGGCAGCAGGATAATGATGGAGTAACAGACAGAGGAAACAGGCTTGTTAAATTCAAGCAGGTCGTCAACAAATCCGATGTTGTGCCTAGAGCTTCCAGTAACATTCGCATCCTCTTTCTCCCCCAAGCATTCTGTTAAGCTTTTCCTCATATATCACTATTACATGTAAATATTTAGACTGGCCTTTCCTGGCACTATACACCTATGTTATGCTTTTGAAACTGTGACTTGTCCTCTTCCACCCACTTGTGGGAAAGACTGTTTTGCTACATTTTTTTCCCCCAGTCACACATATTCTGCATTTTTTTGGCATTGCCACTTGGCTCTGTGAGGAAGTGTTAGCTATCAGGGCTTTCCTCCTCCTCCCATGAAGAAAGGAATGAGTTGGAGTTTGCTCTGCTGTGCTGTCTTAGCCAGTGAAAAAGATGGCCCAGAAAGAATCCAAACTGTTCTTTGCTTATGCCACTGGCACTGCAGCCTTCTTCTAGGGTCTAAACAGGAAGTTGGAATGAGCTCCAGCTTCAGTTGAATACAGCCCCCAGTGGCACTTATTATAAAGTTGAAGCTAAAATTTTCCCCAGGAACTTAAGAGCAGCAATCTGATTCTCCAGACTACAGGACTGTTCTTGAAACTATATTTGTCACACAAATGTGCTTTTTCAAGTTGCATCTTTCTTTGAGGAGAATGATGGATAGAGAAGGATTTACAGACCTACACATTTTCCCTTCCTACCACAGCCACTGGAAAATAGCCTGCTTGGGCTCCAAGTTTGGCCATCAAAAACCTGCTTACAAGTACTTCTTTACAAGGCACTGAACTATGAAAGTACAATGTATGTTTACAAACTAAATATGTTTTTCCCTTTGGTCTTTTGTTAAGCACATGAATGGCAAACAGAGAAAAAAAAACTTATCTTAAAAATCAGCAGGGTAGCAGTAACTGGAATGTAATTTTACAAAACCTGGCCATCTTTCAACAAGAGTGGGTGGATTTTTAGCACTACAAATGTTTGTGTATTATAAAGTATTTGCCATGGTGACAAAGCTGGGAGAAACATCCCATTAGCCACAGACAGCTACAGACTGTTCTGATTATCCACATCCAAAATGGAGTGTGGCAACAGCTTGGTGTTATTTTCGGTATTTATAAATGGCCCATTTTTTTCTTGTACATACTAACTTACAACCTAGCAGATTAGGATGTATGCTATCATTTAATTTGAAGTTACCTTTAAACATGTTCTTAAGAGTTGTTTGTTTGACCTATTACATAGATTCCATGTGGGTTGCTTTTAAAGTGGATGTGGTTATAGTGTTAGAAATAATAAGCTTTGAAAGAATGAAAGACTTGTAAAAAGTATCCTGGAGCACTTATTCAAAATAAAAATGGCCATGTAGAGAAAATGCAAAAGGGGGCAAATGTGTCTGCCCTAATTTATTTGCAGGGAATTCTGACTATTGATTTCAGTTTTTAAAGTTATAGACTCTATTTTACCCCAAGTTCATGGAAAGGGAAGAGAATTACAAATAGCTAAGAGAAACTGCCACTGTGTATAAAGAATCTTCATTTCTCCTTGTCCCAAAATTTTCCTGCTAAAGAAAACATAGGAAAATTTGTAATGACTCCTTTTGTCCCAATTTTAGGGGGAATGTTTATAAGGAAAAGGTGTTTTATGGAATGGAATGAACAGCCTCACAATAAAACCTAGCATCAGACAGAGAATTTCTTTGAAGTTACCCATGACCAGACAAGGTAGAATGCTGGGGAGGGAAGACCAAAAAAAAAAAAAAAAGAAAAGAAAAGAAAAAAAGAAAATGTTTAAGGTCAATTAAAGGTGAAAGAAAAATAGGTCACTGAAATTAATCCTTATCATTTGAGCAGTATGGCTGCTCAGCTGAACTACAATGGAAGCTAGAAATCTCGAAATGTCTGAACAGACCCTGCAGAAATAATTCTACACCTGAACTGTCTCAAAATTTTCCTTACTTTTCTGGGTGATTTAGAGTGGATAGTAACCAACATTTCATTCTCACATCAACAAGGAAGAAATTCTAACTTACTTGTGTATCATTTGGCCCTTTAGGACAGTTAATATCATCATTTTACTACAGAGGACGAAGATAGGAAGCATTTTGATTAAGAACTAAAATGCCTGCAACAGGTATTTGGAGCAAATAAAGTTTGCTGTCTTCTTCTCAAATATTGTGCTTTTTTGACTCATTTTGAAAAGTACAAAATCAACTGCATATTTGTGTAAATTGAACAATTATTTCAATAAACATATGAGGCTGATGGAGATTAAGAGCAAGGCAATTTTCTTTTTTAATATTTTTATTTATTTATTTGAGAGAGGGAAAGAGAGAGAGAGAGAGAATGGGTGTGCCAGGGCTTCCAACCACTGCAAAACAAATTTCAGACGCATGTGCCACCTTGTGCATCTGGCTTACGTGGGTCCTGGGGAATCAAACCAAGGTCCTTTGGCTTTACAGGCAAGTACCTTAACCACTAAGCAATCTCTCCAGCCCAAACAAGGGAATTTTCCTTTGAAGGTACTTCGTTAGAAATCCAGGTCCAGAAGAACCCTGACACCACACTGCCCTCACAAAACTCAAAGAGTACTCCAATCTGATTCAAAATGGCAATAGGAGCAGCCTCCTGGTTCTTCTTCCTTAACTTTTCACAACCCCTCCCCCTCCCCAAACACACACAGTGGGGTGCTTTTTCTGAGTTTCAGTTTTCTTCCCTGACTCACCAACCAATCAAGGTCTTCCATGTACTTTAAAAATATTTTTTTTTCGTTTATTTTTATCTATTTGAGAGTGATAGACAGAGAAAGACAGAAAAAGAGAGAGAGAGAGAATGGGTGCACCAGGGCCTCCAGTCACTGCAAACAAACTCCAGATGCATGTGTCACCTTGTACATCTGGCTAATGTGGGTCCTGGGGAATTGAGCCTTGAACCGGGGTCCTTAGGCTTTCCAGGCAAGTGCTTAACCACTAAGCCATCTCTCCAGCCACCCATGAAACTCATCCCAATTGGATACCGGATTTACATATCTAAGGTTATAAGAAGGCATGATTTAAGTCACTATGTGCATTGTTCAGGATTTGTCCTCTGGGGACCCTTCTCAGCTGAGCCCTGCAGGGGTAAAGAGGGAGGGATCTTTCAGCTTGGGAGCTTTTCTGCTATACTTCTATGCTCTCTTATTTCTACTATCTCTTAATGTAAATCTTCCATAACTTACCTGTCTTCATATCTACACTTACCAACTCTTTGTGAATTATAAGACAAGAACTTGAGAGACACAGACTTGGGGAATTTCAAGTCCATTCAGAGCCCAGAGGGTCTTTGTGGCTTTTAATCACATAACAAAGATTCCATATGTCTTATATATTCTGATATTAAAAAAGAGGACTTACCAAAAAACAAATTTTGTAATTTTTAAAGAGACAAATTTAAAAATTTAGTTTAATAATGACAAAAGATTCTGAAGTCATTTCTAGAATGTTGGATAAGTTTGTTTCATATATTTCCAATAATCCTAAATCTAACATTAGTCTGTTTTGATGAGTGGTTCTAATACTAGTTATGTTGGTTCATTACAATCAACTAGTTGAAGCTTTGAATACTCACTGAACACTTCAGCACTTGAAGCAGTCCAACCCTGTAACATGGTTGCAGACATCAGTGGCCAATGAGCAGGGAGAGTGGTGCATAGGCGTCTGGGAAAGCACTTGGCTGAATATTCCATGATCATTATTCATCTCTAGCTTGCACTGCCTCAGAGTTCACATTTGACATTTTCCAAAAGATAATCGAGATTGCTGCCTTCCAAACTTGAGCTGATGTTCACGAGGGCTTTCTCTACTATATTCTACTCATGACTGAATAAAACTAGACAGACACAAAATACTAAATTCCTGACACATCTTTCATAATGACAAATTTTGTATGTAGAGAATACCACGTACATGTTTGTGTTTCAGTGAAGTCCTACACATCTGTTACTTATTTTAAAGAAGCAGCTATCACATATGCAAAGAACTCTTACAGCTAAATTACTGCATTTCAATCAAAAATTACTTATAAAGGATTCCATTCTTGGAAAGAAAATTTCTTATCCATTTATCACAAGAGGGTCTTGTTCGTTCCTCACAAGGACTCTCACTGTGTGCATGAATGTATGATCAGTCACTGCTGACATTAGTCTAGTAAGAGCATGCATGCTTTCTTTTAGGGCATAGACAGAGCAACATCCATTAAGATGCAGAGAACTCCTATTTGCTGAAACACTGAGGCATGGGATTTATATAGGTTCCAGTTTGGACAATAAATTGGGTAGTTATCTCATCTTACAACTTATCTTCCAGGGCTTTGTATTAGAGTTATATATTAAAAAAAAAAAATGCAAGTGAAAACTTTTCCAAACTCAGTGCTACCAACCTACTTTTGTACTCATGACTCTCCAACTCAAAATTAAAGTCCAAAATCCTAGAAGGACTTTTTACCACAGCCCTGCATACATCTCTTCTCCCTATTCCTATAGAAAAAGGAACAGCTTACCTGATTGATGTGCCTGGAATGCAAGTCCATTCTCCTATCTAGAGACTACCCTCACGGCTCTGTCTGCACCTAGCTACCCACAGCTAATCCACATTCTCTTCTTTGCTTCTACTGTCTTGTCTAAACAAACCATAATCACTGCTCTGCCCATTCTCAGATAAGGTTAAAGCCTACTAGCTTTAAATCCAAACTGTATCCTCCAATCCATTACTAGAAAGCCTGCTTATGATTCCCCTGTACCTCTTTAATCTACTTCTCAAGTAGTTCAGAATTCAGAGAAGATGTACACTTATTTTGGATCATCTTGTAAACACTATTTCTCTTTGTAGAAATTATATTAATAAGTTCTGTTTTGTGAGTATGTCTGTGTGTGTGGAGGCTCACTTGGATGTAGGTGCCAGAAGTTAACATCAGGTACCTTCCTCAATTGCTCTTCATCGTATTTACTATGGCAGAATCTCTCATTTGAACCCATTCAGCTAGTCCAGTCAGCCAGCTTGTCCCAGGAAACCCTTGTTTCTGCCTCCCCAGTCACTGAGATTACAGGTGAGCTGCCATACCTACTTGGCACTTATGTGGGTGCTGAGGATCCAAACTCAGGTCCTCCTTTTGTCCACTGAGCCCTCTCCCCAGCCCTTACCGAGTTCTGATGTTTGCTTGGCTTCTTGCTAGACAGTCTAAGCAAGCTCCACCTCCTTCATCTTGTTAAGTCCCAGGTATTGCAGCACAATACCCAATGCCATCTCTACAGCATTAATTCCTACAAAATGAAAACCAGCTTTAAGACCACTCAAACAATTACATGCATGCCATTATTAAGTGTCATTAATTTGAAATGTAGATATTAATGTCTTAGTCAGTTTGGATTGCTCTAACAAAATATTACAGACTAGGAAGCTCATAAACAGCAGAAGTTTGCTTCTCTCAGTTCAAGGGAAAGCCATGGTTCTGGTGAGGGCTCTTTTGCAGGTTGCAAACTGCAAACTTCTTATTTTGTTTCATATGTCACATGGCAGAAAGAGAACTCTCTGAGGACTGAGGACCGTTTTATAATGGCATCAGTCCCATTCATGAGAACCTGTTTTTATGACCTCCTTATCTCCGAAAGGTTTCACCTCTTATGATTACTACATTGGGAGTGGAGGTTTCATTGTGTGAATGGAATGGGGGAAGTACAGGCATTTACTACAACAGCCTCACTTCTGCTACTGTGCCTGCTAGTCAATTCCCTCCCTCATACACACAGGATTCTGATTTATAAAATGCCTCAGCTTTTAACTAGCCAGGGTAGAGACTGACTAAAATACAGAGTATTCACATATATCTTATATCAGCAAGATCCAAATAGCTGCTGAGGAAAAGCACTTTGATTTGTCCATAAAGTGTTCTTCATTTTTCAGGAGCCAGGCTCTGAGCCCAATACTGTTTCTTTGCTTATGTCCTCACAAAATGAAGGCAGTCATGCCCCCAGACAAGAGGATATGGACTTGTAAATGTCTTCACAAACCTGGCCGAATTTCCTGAAGTTTTACCCTTGAATTAGAAAATCTTGACACAAAATCTGAGTCATGCTAAACACTAGTCTCACAAGTATATATGGCTTTGTAAATGAGCTTGATCAAGCAAATTATCTTTAGTAGTAGGCATCAAGTAGTCATAACCTAAACAGAAAATGTAATTATAAGGTCCCTGAAAGACTAGCAGGACAGAGTCACCCTTGAAGAGCATCAAACCAACACACACTCTTTCTATTTTAATCCACAGAGAAGATCAAGCAACTATGAACAAATAATTCCCTTTTTGTTTTGCTTAGCTTTGCTTTGGGTAATCTTGGATGAATTTCTATCTCCTATTCTGTTTGGTGGCTGTTTTTCAAGTTAGCATGGTTTCTACTAATGGTCAAGTACCTTTTTCATGCCCTGCTAGATGCTCATATTCTTTAGGATGATCATACTAATCAACAACTGATATATTTTTTCTTGCCAAAGAATCCACTAAAGAAACCGTAAATCCATTAATAACACCAATATTGACACTCTTATGCATTCTGGCCTGTTAACTTGATTAAATCCACTAATCTCCCGTTCTACTGAAATAAATCAACTCTTTTCAAATAACTCTGATCTAGGCCCATTTTTAGAAGAAGGAATGATGGATTTAACTATGCAGCTTCTGGTATAACAAAGGGTTGAGGAAGTAGAAGTGATAGAAAGTAAGTAAGAGGTAAAAGGAAGTTGTTGAGAATTGAAGAGGCAGTAGTGCTTTAAGACTTTGGAGGAGTGAGGAAGATGGATGAGGGAAGCAGAAAGCTGAAAGGTCGCCCAATGGTACAGTCTATAATGACAGACAGTTCTGGGACTGTGACATCTAGTTTGGCTGAAACATTATAAATGGAATGAGCTGCAGGTAGTATCCTAGCTCCATCAGCAAACTTCTCTCATAGGCCACATCCACATTCATGCAAGACAGAATTTCAACTAAGAAAGAATAAATAAAGGACTTTTTTCATTTTCCAAACAAAGATGCCTTTTTGCTATCTGATACTGAAATTATATGCATCTCACTCTAATACAAACTATATCTTCACCCTAAAAACTTGCTAGAGAATGTAACCTCCCCCATATTGTATAGTATTATACAATTGTGTTGCATTTATTTCAAAGTAATTTCAGGATTGAGTAGTATATAACTTACAAGTAAACCTCCCCATGCTTTGGGACAGGCAGGGCTGATATGTAGCCCTGAGATCAAAAATGCCTTGTGCCTCCTCTGCTTTATTTAAGAACACAAGAAATTGTAGTATGCTTTGGGATCATTTCATTGATACTCAACTTAAAATGGGAAAGTGCTAGCATGAAAAAGCTCCAGGTATCTGGAAAACATGTTTCTGTGTGGAACACTTCATTCCCCAGCAAGGTCACTACAAGAAGTAATGATGCATCACATCAAAGAGAGTTGGACCCTCCACATTGCACCCCAACCTTGTTGGCATTCCAGATCTCCTTGTTCTGCCTTCTTCCCTGTTCCCATGATAGTGGAACAAATAAAGCTTCCTGTGACAATTGAGTTGATAACACCTTGATTTGTGAATTTCCCTTGGAAATAATGTATGGCTACATGGCAAGGGAAAGGAAGCATTAATGTGAAAACCCTAGGCACACTGTGACTTTATCATTTTGTATAAATATACTTACTTTTTAAAATAGATAGTAATGAGTCATCGGAAGAAAGATACTGTATCTTTGTATTACAGTGTTACTAAGCTTAATGATAAATGTCTTTTCATCAGCCCTAGAAAGGAGAAGAGAAGGCAAGATCACTCTTCATCCACCTCCTACCCATTATCCAGAACTGTGGCCACATCATGCAAATATTTAATCAGTCCCTGAAAATTGTCAGCAAGAGGCAGTTAGAGGCAGCATTCTTCATTTATTACTGGCATTGAGGTAATAGCACACAAGGAAGATAGTTGGTCATACTAATCCTCTGTCCTTCAACTAAACAACTGAGAATTCTCACTCCACCAGCAAAATGTGCCCACAAAATCAAGATATAAGGTCATTTCATTTGAGAAAAATGTGACAAGGGGCTAAATCATGGGCACACAACGTCAAAATGAAAAGTTACTACTTATTATTCAGGGAGGGGGCAAACATTGATCCAGAATGAATCCATTTCCAAGGAAGAAAATTTTTAAACCTGCAACATTTAAATTATAACTCTAAGGGAAAAGAATTAGTCTCATTTGCAGCAAAATTAACACTAGTGAAATATGAAATTTACATGAAAATGAAACTAGTTTAAAGATAATTGCTTAAAGGAAACATTTTCAGAGAGAAATTATCACATGTTTGGTTGTATAGGAAGAAGACTCATGTTGACAAGTCAGTTTAGAAGAGAGACAGGGACTAAAATCACCCAGGGAGAAGCAAAGCCATGTCATTTGAGCCAGCTGGCCTGAGGAACAGGCTGTGTTCCAGGGGAATGACTTCCTAAGACTAGGTCGCCAGGAGTGAAGAGCATTCTATAACTAACTGGGAAGCCAGCAATCTGGATTAATTCATGGCTCATCAGCATGGTCTTCCCATCCAAGGAAGACTCCTGGAAGAAGCTCCAGAAAGGGGCAGCAGGTGCTTATACAGAGCTTGCTTGTGCCCCCTTTTCTAGTGTTAATGTCATAAGGCTCATGAACATCATCCCTTAATATTTTTTTTCCAGACTACCCAGGACATCATTAGGCAACAACCTGAGAGTATGCCAACCAGTGCAGAGGCAGAACCCCTGACCCCAGCCCTCCTTACCAGTGCATCATGCAGATTTGTACAAGGGCACTAGAAAATCCAGGCAGACTAAGAATGAAGGAGGACAGCAGTCCAAAAAGTCCCATGGATCAGTGCTGGTTTGCAGCTACCCTCCCAACTATAATTATCAATTTTAAAAAAAGTGTTTAAACATAGAAACACAACATAGATAAGTCCTGCTCAGTAAAGAATGAGCTCAGATAAATTGGAAATAAAAGGAAGGCTATTAGAGAAGGGTTGACCCTTTGAAAATGGCTTTTTTTTTTTTTTTAGAGAGACAGAATAAAAGAGAAAGACACACACAGAGAGAATTGGTGTGCCAGGGCCTCAGCAACTGAAATCAAACTCCAGATGCTTGTGCCACCTAGTGGGCATGTGCAACCTTGCGTTTGCTTCACCTTTGTGCATCTGGCTTACATGGGATCTGGAGAGTAGAACATAGCCGTTAGGCTTTGCAGGCAAGTGCTGTAACTGCTAAGGCATGTCTCCAGCCTGAAAATGGCTGCCTTGATTTCTTCATCTTTGGGTGGGTGTTAGCGCACTGGTAACAGGGGAGATAATATATGTGTGTGTCATGATAAAAGTTATAAAAGACATGTAGGGCCTCTCAGCAGAGATGTCAAACAATGTAGTCTTGTTCCGATTTGCAATTAATCTAAAAGGCTTAAAAAGCAATAATACAATTCATTTGAAAAGTATGAACATGGGATAGTCCTACTCCTCATCTGGATCAGGAGGAACAGAGGACTCCTGTATAGAACAAAATAAACATGATGAAACCAAACCCCAACAGGAAATCTGGGCACCATGAGAAAATCAAAGTTCTGTTTTATGCTTTTGTTTTTGAAATGAGGGAGTGGAAGCAGGCTTGGTGGAGCTTTGTGTGTGTGTGTGTGTGTGCTAGGAAACTACGGCAAAGGGAATAAACCTTAAAACCTTAACAACTTTTCATTCTTTAGAGAGAACAGCTCACTTTGTCCTGGAGAGTGAGTGGACTCAGCCAGTCATTCCACCAGACAACAGCAGGATCGCAAAGTGAGTAGTGGGCACATTTGGAGACCAGAAGCAAAGTGTGTGTGCTGCTCCTCGGAGCAGAGAAGTGGATGACAAGCCTTTGGCTGTTTCAAGGTCTTCCTGGAATTGCTCAAACATCCTCTGGTCATTCTACAAATCACAACCAGGTCGAAAACCACTTCATAACATTCATTTTTCTTCCCCTCTTTTGTCCACTCTTGAGAAATGCATAAGAACCTTGTAAAGTATGTAACTCGAGAGGGTCTGAAATGACAGTGATTTTGTCCCTCTTCATTCAAGAGGTAAGAGCAAGGCAGGAAAGGGCACCATGAGAGCTGGAGCATAAGGGAAGGACATTTATTTCCTTGTAATGGCTCCAGACTAAGTTGCCTTTTATCCACTTAGGCCCACATGACACGCTCATTCTGGAAATCTCTTCAACTTGGCTCTGTGCAGAAGTAATCCGACCCCGCTCTGGGCAGTCCTAATTGCAAACACATTTCTCTCTTCTGCAGCCATTCCTAAGCAGGCAATGGTCAAGCTCTTACCAGGGTTTGCTGGCATCTTTTTTCTGCTTTGTTTCCAAATCTGCATTTTTTTCCTTGAGAAAAGATGTAAGAGAGACTGTAAACAGGATAATTATATGGCAATATGACTTTCAACGCAGGCTTTCCTTGTGGGTTGTTTTGAATGTGTAGGGTTTGTTGTGGTGTGAGTTTTTTCCCATGCTGCTTGTGAGTCAGGAAGATAAAATGTTGTTTGGAAAGCGCAAGAGTATGGACCCACTAGAAACCTCCACTGACATTCCAGACATTTATGAAAGGTTATTGCAACAACAACAAGAGGGAAGGGAGGGTGAGTAAGTAGGTGTGCATGTCTTTGGCATTCAGCATCCATGGTTGTGGATATAGTTTGTCTTTGCCGACCTTTCTAGAAGAGTGTAGAGAAGGAAGCAAAACTGCCTGGTAGTCACAAATTCAGAACATGGCAAATTACCCTGTGGGAAACAGCAGCATTCTGGCTAGGGAAGGTGAGCTCTGATTCTCAAAAAGGACACATCCTTCTGTCCTTCCTCAATGCTTTGCTAAGCCTTCCTCTGTGGTTCATAAAGTCAGATGTCCTGAATCCAAACAAGGGATGAGTTAATGCTAAACACATGTTCGTCCTTCACATTGATGCATATGCACGACACACTGATTTGCTTTTGTACATAAATAATGTGATTTGTTACTGCTTGAGGTAAGGGGCATTTCACAGCCCAAACTGATGGCTACATCAGATGCCTGGCACAACTTGACTCTGCATTGTGCATGTGGAGAAACCATCATGTATGGCTGATAGTCATGGAACTCCGCAATAAACAAGCCCTGGAGGAACATTGTCTACTTGCCATTGGCATTTTTTCTTCAGTGTCTAGCCTTCTGCCTGACATATATTAGGTACTCAATAAATTTCATTGAAAAAGTTGGAAGCATGAGTCCAGAAAATTAACCCTGCTAATACTAAAGTGTTTCTATAAAACAAACTGTTGATGGGGGCTGGAGAGATGGCTTAGCTGTTAAATGCTGGCCTGTGAAGCTTAAGGACCCTGGTTCAAGGCTCGACTCCCCAGGACCCACGTTAGTCAGATGCACAAGGGGGTGCACGTGTCCGGAATTCGTTTGCAGTGACTGGAGGCCCTGGCATGCCCATTCTCTCTCTCTCTCTCTCTGTCTGCCTCTTTCTCTCTCTGTCTGTCACTCTCAAATAAATAAATAAAAATAACAAAAAAAATTTTTTTAAAAACCTGTTGATTAACTTCCTTAGTAGCTAGAGATTTGGGGACAAAGAATGCTACATCCTCCTCCCTGGAAGCTACAATTTGATAAGGAAAACTTTATCTATAGCATCTGAATGAACTGTGTACATTGGGAGCACAGAAGGGAAATCAAATACTAGAGAAATTAAAAGGCCAATGCCTAATTTTATCACTTTATCCACTTTCATGGAAAAAGGAAAATTAAAATATTGGGGCATAAGGATTATTCCAAATAGATTAAATTCTATTCTGCTTTTGAATAAAAGAATCTACAAGAACCCTCTTATATAAATCATTCAATATGAAAATATAACAAATACCAAATTCTCTTCCTAAAGAATTCTTCCTTCAGATGCTGTGGAAGGTCCTCACGCTGGAAAGTTAGACAAGCCTATGCTAACACTAGACATGTGGTCTTGAAAACATTGCCTTAACTATGAAATGGAATAATATGTAAGGCACCAAACACAAGGACCATTCACATGCTGGATAAATTTTGCATGTTGAATTTTATAAATAAACTACTGAATTTGAGAAATGGTTGGTCACCATGGCACATAAGCAGACATTGCAGATTTTTAAATGGCTAACAGTTCACCTCCTAATCCCAGGGCTTAAAAAGTATTCCAGGAGAATTTGCTTCTCTTTTTCAAATGGATGCAGATCCTGAGAAGAGAATCAGCCCATCGTGCCTCACCAGGGCTCCAACTGAAACCATAGAGTAAATGGCGAAATGAGCAAGAGTGCTGCTTTCTTGGTGAACCTGCACAGGGGTGAAGGAGATAGATACAGAGAACATTCAACTCCTACCAAACCAGATATCCAGAGACACAGAGGCTACCAAGACCTCATCACTGAAGTAAGCCTAAAAACGAATCCATTGTGACTCAGGGAAATTTGCAGAAGAGGAGGTAGAAAGATTGTTAAGAGACAAATGTTGGGACATCATGCACATAGACATTGCCACTTACCTATAACTAACGTCTAAACCCAAGATGCATGACCCACATTCCCCAATGAGGAGGGTCCCTGCAGAGGGGAAGGAGGCTAACGATGGTACCAACATGGCTGTATACACACTGTGTACATAAGTAGTAAAAATATGAATCTATTGAAACACCTTTGCCCCTTGATCTCACTTCTCCTTAATATGTGCAGCTCTACATAGTGTTCTGTCCACATATAATTTATTAGCCACATGTAACACCTTGTCACTTTGGGGTATATTGTTTTAGTCTTTGTATATAGTTTTCTGTTTATATTCTACTCATTTTTTAAAAATTTTTTTTTATTTATTTATTTGAGAGCGACAGACACAGAGAGAAAGACAGATAGAGGGGGAGAGAGAGAATGGGCACGCCAGGGCTTCCCGCCTCTGCAAACAAACTCCAGACACGTGCGCCCCCTTGTGCATCGGGCTAACGTGGGACCTGGGGAACCGAGCCTCGAACCGGGGTCCTTAGGCTTCACAGGCAAGCGCTTAACCGCTAAGCCATCTCTCCAGCCCTTCTACTCATTTTTTATGTGTATATGGACAGCAGGGGAGTTAGGGACACACTTATTTGATAATATGTGTCTGTGGCTGGCTCCTCATGTATTTATGTATTTAAATAATACATTATACCCAAATAAAGGATGAGGTCTATCTCATTAAAAAAAAATGTTACAGAATAGTGTATCAGAAGGAAACATGGAGAAGTCAGCTCAGTAATTTTTCTATTTTCTACATAGCTAGAGGCACTAAGAAAATTCAGATTAATGACATTTTAGATTGTTTCTGATTCATTTAAAAATATTCACTTCAACTTTTTCTCTAGATGCTGTTACTCAGAGTTGCTAAATAACAAATTCCCTTTCTTGATCTGCTGGTTATATCATAGATTATAAGCGGACCAGTAAGAGAAATCAGAGGCATATATGATGTGACCATATGGGACACATTGGCTCACTAGCTCTGCGATGGCTGATTCTACAGTGAGTTCTGTATCATCCATCTACACATAATGCATGAGTGATAATCTCAAGGCACTTATTGTGTAACATCTGCTGTTGCGGGTATTGAGAAACAAAGATGGATATTATCATAACATCCCTGACACTTTTGTTTTCACTAATGTGCCTTGAGCACCTAGGATAACATCTATTACAGTGTTTATTGAGTAAAAAAAAAGAAATGACCACATGGGCCTTACTCTTCATAAAAGCATTCCAAGTGAGGAAACTGATATATATGTCATTAATTTAATACTGCACTTCCCAGGCAGACTTCTTCCACTCCATCCTTATCATCTCCAGACTTCCTTTCAACCACCTGACAAGCCCAAGTTCAACTCCTTAGCACCCAAACAAAACCTGACGTAAAACACAGTGGCACAAGTGTCTTGGCCCTCAACGCGCCTAAAGGAACAGGATGTGGAAAGAGGAGATTCTGGAAGTTTGAGATCCAGATAGACCGGTGCACGTAAGTGAAATGGAAAAAACAAAACAACAAGAGATACACTGTCTCAAGCAAGGGAAGGAAAAGGATAAAGAGCTTAAGGTTATTCTCAGACCTTCACACATGTGCTGTGGCATGAACATGCCCACACACACATATCACACACATATACACATACAGACACCCACACATAACATAAGTAATAATAATTTTTTAAAAACCTATAGGAGATTCTGATGTTTAGCTCATGTTGGAAGAGCTAGGGAACTTCTGAAGTCAGGCCATAAAAGGAATCTTGAAGGAAGAGAGGGACAAAATACTATTTTAAAATAGTTAGCCAGGGGAAGAGGCCCAAGGAGATGTCACCTTGCATGACCTGTCAGAACTAGAGCCTATGTCTGATCTAGTCTTATTCAAGATGGCTGCAAGTAACACCCCAGCAGCAGCTACCTGCTTCTCAAAGCTTAACACACCTGTGGGCTAACACCTCTGGAGTCAGCCTCTTAAGTCCAACAACCAGTCAGGTCCCTCTCTTACACACCTGAGTTG
The DNA here is from genome assembly GCF_020740685.1 of Jaculus jaculus. Taxonomy (NCBI): domain Eukaryota; kingdom Metazoa; phylum Chordata; class Mammalia; order Rodentia; family Dipodidae; genus Jaculus; species Jaculus jaculus. The sequence continues at coordinate 78,863,707 of NC_059105.1, read as the reverse complement.
GATGATAAGGCTCATCCTAATTGGATATTTAATCCATAAAAAAGCCTGGTGTGTGTGTGTGTGTGTGTGTGTGTGTGTAACTCCCTTCTTGGCCTATTCTTCATTCTCCTGGTTCTTGTTTTGATAAACCCTCCCAGGGGATTTCCTACCTTGTTTTGGGGTATTTCCTTGCTTTGCTATACATATGATCTCTCCTGGTCTGAGTCCTTCATTGTCTCTTAAACCTCTCTTACCTTTTGACTTCCCTCTGATGCTTTGCCTTCTGTGTGTGTGTGTGTGTGTGTGTGTGTGTGTGTGTGTGTGTGTGTGCGTGTGTGCGTGCGTGCGTGCGTGCATGTGTGTCCAGACCCTTCCCTTTGTGAGGAAGAATTTCTCTATCTCCTCCCCTTTGCAGGAAGGGGGAGAACCCATTTAGGGTTTGGGCTTCCTGCTAGCCCTCCCTCTGGACACTGCACACTAGTGATGAAAGAGCACAAATATATCTGTAATACATACATATATCTAATTATATATGTCTTTTAAAAATTAATTGCTCATTTGAGAGAGAGGGAGAGAAAGGATGGGCATATCAGGGCTGCTTGCCACTGCAAATACATCCCAAAAATGTGCCACTTTGTGCATCAAGCTTTACATGGGTATACTAGGGAATCAAACCCCATACAACAGATTTTGCAGGAAGTGTCTTTTGCCACTGAGCCCTCTATCCAGCACCCATAAAGCATAATTATAGAATAGGACAGAAACACTCGTGTCAGTTACAGTCCTCATTTCTGAACCTGGTGACAGCTGGTATTTATAAATACTTTCTTTTACTATCCATTCTGTATTTCCTTCTCCCCACTCAGCAAGTAGCATAACAGGTCTTGGCTCTTTACTTGCAGGAATGACCCACACCTTCATTTCTGCCTAGACTGGATCATTATAGTTTCATACTGACATTAATCACAGGGCATGGCAACATTAATATATACATTTAAATGATATTCATCACTCCAGACATACTCTTTCTTACCTCTATTGTGGAGGACTAATCCAGTTTTTCCCTGGTAGTCTGGATCAGTCATTCATGATACCACTGTGGCTTTTTGGCCTGTTGACTCAAAGGAATCAGTAATCCAACTAGTCAAGGGGAAGTTTTAGCATCCAGTTCGATAGAATGTTCATTGTGCCTCTTGGCAGAAGCACTCCTCCCTTGGGAAACAAGGCTTCTAGGCCAGCAGAGCATAAGGTCATAGGAACAGGAAGAAAATTTTTTTCTAGGAGTGATGGTGAGGGGTACCATCCCCATTTCCATGTTTGAACTTCTACAACTGTGAATCTTGGCATTGGAGAAACCATACCATATACTGGATTCTGATTCGGAGCATATACAGATTTCTGAAAAACCAAATCTCTCCCAGCCCCGAGGCTATTGATCACTTAGTTGCTATTGTAATTGTGTCTTTAAATGGCATTCTATTGTTCTGTCAAGCCAGCTGTCCAGGATGATGGAGGAACATGGTAAGACCAGTGAATGCATAAACATGAGCCCACTGCCACACTTCTTAGCTGTAATATGAGTCCCTTGGTCAGAAGCAATGCTCTGTGCAATATCGTGACTTTATATTTGATAGAAGAATTATGTGAAGGAAATGCAAATCCATTCCCAGAATATCTATTTCAGTAAGAACAAAACACTGCCCTTTCCATGTTGGAAGTAGTCTAATGTAGTCTATCTGGCACCAGATTTTTGACTGGTCACCTTGGGAATTGGTGCCATTTCTGGGGCTCAGTGCTGGTGCCAGCTGCTGGCAGATTTGGCACTCACCAATTGTGATAGGCAGGTCAGCCACAGTGAGTAGAAGTCCATGTGATTGAGTTCATTTATAACCTCCATCCCTACCATCATGGCCAAACTGTTCCTGAATGACAGGGATGACGAGGGAGAGAGGTCTGCTATCCACAGAATGGATTAGCACATCTACTTGATTATTGAAGCCCTTCTCTGCTGAAGTCAACCTTTGATGAACACTTATATGGGACACAAGTATCTTCACATTCTTTGCCCATCTGGAGACATCTGTCCACATACCTTTCCCAAATGTCTTTCCTATTAATTTTCCAATCGTGCTCCTTCCGAGTCCCAGACTCTCTAGCCAAACCATTTCTATAGCCCATTGATATCCCAGAAAGGGGCTGTAATGCTGCAGGTGTCCACTTCTGGGAGGTGCCTGCCTAACATGCAGAGCCATCTGTGATTCAGGCCCTAGTCATCTTCTCGTCAGTCAGCTGATTATAGCACCCCGTGATGCTGTAGGTGCACATTTGGAAACAGAAGGCATCGTAGCAGGAATAGAAACCACAAGCATTTGGACTACTTCTCAAAGAGAGAATAGCAGTCTGCAGATGACAGCAAGGCCTTGTTCCAAATTCTCAAGGGCCTATGCTGTGATTAACCTATGAGTGCCTGCTAAAGGCTCCAAATGGCACCACAGTCTGCCAGTGACACTCAAGTACCACTGGGTCTGCTGGATCATATGATCCAAATGGTAGAGGAGCCTTAATAGAAGCCTGGATCTGTTGAAAACCATTTCCAATGCTGAGCCCCACTCAAGATTAGTAGATTTCTGAGTTGCTTGGGATATTATATAGAGTGGCACACCCAAGTAGATTGTGATAATTAGTCCTTATTATTAACTTGATTGAGTAAGGGATCAAGTTCTAGGGACATAGCTATTGGGCAGGTCTGTGAGGAAATTTTCTTCCTTTTTTTATTATTAAGAACATCCTTTGTATGGATACATCATGGTTGGTACCATCTTTTCCCTTCTACCTGACCCATTTGGCTGGGGGTCCCCTCCTCAGTGGGGTTTCTGCTATTCCCCATAGAGTTGTGGGTTATATGTTGTTGGAGAAGCAGTCATTTATTAGGAGTAGGCAATGCCTCTGGGCATGACATCCCAACCTATGGCTCTTACAATCTTTGCACCTCCACTTCCACAAAATTCCCATAGCTTTGGTAGATGTGTTTTTTTTTTAATTTTTGTTATTTTATTTTTATTTACTTATTTGAGAGATACAGGCAGAGAGAGAAAGAGTCAGACAGAGAGAAAGAGAGAGAGAATGGGCATTCCAGGGCTTCCAGCCACTGCAAACAAACTCCAGATGCGTGTGCCCCTTGTGCATCTGGCTAACATGGGTCCTGGGGAATTGAGCCTCGAATCGGGGTCCTTAGGCCTCACAGGCAAGCGCTTAACCGCTAAACCATCTCTCCAGCCCGGTAGATGTGTTTTAAGTGCACTTTTTGACAGGCTGGCTGTTTCTGAACAGCTTAGACCCCTGCTTGCTCTCACCGCTGTTGGAAACTTGGCCCTGTATCTCATGTAGCACTTGCCAGCACTAGATGGGCTAACTGTATGGGGACTGGCACTCTTCCAGACTCCAGCCAGGTCTCTCCATGTTCTGCGTCTGAAACATATGGTGTCTTCAGCAATAGGGTCTTACCTTTTACTTCAGGTGGGTAATCAAGTGCTTTGACAGAAGCCTATCTTGTTTTGGGGACCTTGAAGGTCTCTGATTAACAGCTTAATGTGGGTAGCACCTATTTCTGGCACTAGAAATTACATGCCAGAGCCAAAATTTTTTAAGGTTAGGCTTTATCCCATCCTCTCTAGGGCCCTTCTTTTTGGGCATTTCCCCTGTAATCCTCTTGAGAGTTATATCTTTTAGTCTACCTTCAAGGAGAACAGTTTCTATGGTACCAGTTTCATGTTTATTTCTCCCCATCCCCCAAACCCTTTCATCCCTACTGTCTGGGCCTCAAGTTGCCTATTCAGTATGCCAACAACTCAGCTGATCCAGGTTAGGAACCACAGAGGAGTGAAAACATGTGGCCTTTGACTGTCTGTGATTGTGTGTGTTCTCTAAGTAAGATCTGCTCTAAATCAATCTATTTTCCTACAAATTTCATTGTATAATTTTTCTTATTGCTGAGTAGAATTCCATTGTATAAATATACCACAACTTTGTTATCAATTCTTCCAATAATGTGCACCTGAGTTGATTCCAGTTCCTGGCTATTATGAATTGAGCAGCTATAAACATGGTTGAGCAAATATCTCTGTAGTGAAGTATAGAGCATTTAGGGTAAATGCTCAATAAGGAAATAACTAGGTCTTTTGTTAGTTCTATATTCATCTTTTACAGTAATCTCCATATTGATTTCCACAGTGGTTGTACAAGTTTGTATTCTTACCAACAGTGAATGAGGGTTCCTCTATCCCCACATCCTCACCAATATTTGTTGTCATTTTATTTTTTAATGATTGCCTTACTGGAGTAAGGTATAATCTCATAGTTGTTTCGATTTGCATTTTCCTGATGGTTAGGGATGCTGAACATTTTCTTAATTGTATGTTAGCTATTTGTATTTTTTCCTCTGAGAACTCCTTATTCAGCTCTCTACCCATTTTTTGGGGTTTGTTTGAGTTTTCATTGTTTAGTTTTTTGACTTCTTTGTAGATTCTATATATTCGACCTCCGTCAATGACATAGCTGATGAAAATTTTCTCCCATTCTGTGGGTTATCTATTGGCTCTACTTACACTACATTTGTCTATGCAGAAGCTTTGTAGGGGATAGAGAGATGGTTTAGCAGTAAACGTGCATGCCTGCGAAGCCCAAGGACCAAGGTTCAACTCTCCAGATCCCACAAAAGCCAGATGCACATGGTGGCGCAACATCTAGAGTTCATTTGCAGTGGCTAGAGGCCTTGGAATGCCCATTTTCTCTCTCTCTCTCTCTCTCTCTCTCTCTCTCTCTCTCTCTCTCTCTCTCTCTCCCTCTCTCTGATTCTAATAAATAAATCTTTTAAAAAAATTTTAAAAAGCTTTTTAGCTTCATGAGATCCCATTGGTTGAGAGATTGTTTAACTTCCTGGGCTACTGGGGATTGTTCAGAAAGGGCCTCCCAAATCCTATATCATGAAGACATTATTTTTTGTTCCAGCAGTTGAAGAGTTTCAGATCTCATATTGAGGTCTTTAATCCATTTGGACTTGATTTTTTTTTTTCTATGTAGGGTCTTACTCTAGGCCAGGCTGACCTGGAATTCACTGTGTAGTCTCAGGGTGGCCTTGAACTCACAGTGATCTTCCTACCTCTGCCTCCTGAATGCTGGGATTAAAGGTGTGCACCACCATGCCCGGCTTTGAATTGATTTCTGTGTATGGTCAGATGAGTGGATCTAGTTTCATTTTTCTAAATGTGGTTATCTAATTTTTCCAGCACCATTTGTTGAAGATGCTGTCTTTTCTCCGGTCTGTTATTGGCACCTGTGTCAAAGATCAAGTAGCTGTAGCTGTTTGACCTAAGGTCTGGGTCTTCAGTTCTCTTCCATTGGTATATATTTCTGTTTTTATGCCAGTGTTATGCTGTTTTGTTACTAAGACTTTGTGATACAGCTTTCAATAGGGTAGAATGATACCTCCAGAGGTGTTTCTTTTGCTGAGGATGTGTTTGGATATCTGAGGCCTGCTGCCATTCCATATGAATTTTGAGATAAATTTTTTCTATCTCTGTGAAGAATGATACTGAAATTTTTATTAGTCTTGCACTAAATCTGTATATTGCATTTGGTAGAATTGTGTGAAGGCATTTCTAAGAAGGATTAACTGAAAAAAGGGGGCCTTCCCCTTTAGTGGGCAGCCTTTCCAGTGGCAGTCTGTATATAATTAGGTTGCAGAAAATAGTGGTCCATTTGCCTACCTGCCTGCTTAGCTTTGCCCCTTGCTTATGAGTTCATCTACTTTGTTACTACCATCCTTTGCTGATATTAGAACCCTGCTTCTCTAGCCTTTCCACATGGACTGAAGACCAGTGACTCTCCAGGAATCCTCCAGGCATCCAGCACCAAACTGAGACCTCCAAGTCATTCAGCCTCCGCTTCAATAAATCTCTTTAGTAGATGTTTTCTCTATCACTTCTGTTCCTCTAGAGAATCCTGAATAATACATATGCTCACTAAACTTTGTCCTTCTTTCTTGGTGGCAGGTGGTAGGCCATGTGCAATAACTTATTCTTGACCTCTGAAGGAATATCTCTCCATGCTGCATACCACTGGGCAGAAAATTCCTGAGGTAGAAGACCCTTGAATCTTGTTTGGATTCATTTTCTAGCCTCTGATGTAGATATGTTATACCAATAATTCCAGCATAATGTTATCAAAATAACTGATCATTGTGATACTTTGTGGAAGAAATCAAGGTCCTTTGAAGATTATGTCTTGGCACAGGACTAGAACATTAACATGCCCTTGCGGTAGAATAGTGAAAGTAAACTGTTAGCCTTATTTGCTGAAAGGAAATTGCTTCTGTTGGTGATTATGGACAGGTGTAGGGAAGGAACACCTACAAGATCTATAGCTGGATACCAGGTACCAGGAGATGTGTTAATCTGTTCAAATAAGAAACACACACATGGTACATCAGCTTCAATTGGAGTCACTACTTGATTAATCAACTATCATTTTCCATAATCCATTCATCTTTTCCATAGGTCAAATAGGAGAATTAGAGGTATGATAGGAGATACCTCCCCTGCATTTTTCAAGTCTTTGATAGTGGCACTAATCTCTGCAATGCCTCCAGAGATTTGATTTTGGTTTTGGCTCACTGTTTTGACTGACAGAGGCAGCTCTAATGATCTTTCCAACCACAACAGCCCTTACTCCACAGGTCAGGGAATCAGTGTGGGGTTTCTGTCAATTCTTAAGTATATCTACCCCAATTATTCATTCTTCAATTTGGAAAATAACCACAGGATGAGTTTGGAAACCCACTAAATCCACAATGAGTCAGAATTTGGTTAAAACAGCATTGATCACCTGATCCTACTTTAACTGGAAGACAATGATGCTGTTTGGGCTCTCCTAGAATCACTGTCAATCCTAAGCCAATGTCTAGAAGGCCCCAAAATGTCAGATTTCTGCCCCTGCTTCCAAATACACATTTACTCACACATAGGCAGTAGGTCTCTCTAAGCAAGAATGAGAAAAAAAAAATAACAATGAAACCTTTAAGTGTTGCAGCAAGGTCCTTCTCCAAAAAGGCATAGCCTCCCCTTTATTTGATGGGTTCTAGAGCTGTAAAGTGGCTCAGGTCTGGACATTTGTTGATGAGTCATGATTCCCTGATACTATGGTTCATTTACTCTGGAATTTTTCTTTTTTAATTGTGTATGTATAGGCATGCACATGCCATGGAGGTCAGAGGACAACTTTTAGTGAGAATTGATCCATGAAATTCTGTCCCTGTCTCTCTTCTTACCATAGGTATACTGGGGCTAGAGAAGCCCACCACAGCCTCTTTTATAAGGGGTCTGGAGATTTAAATTCAGGCACTCAGAGTTGTATGGCAAGCTCTTTATCCACTCAGCCATCTCCTCAGCCCTGCTCCAAAAAATTTCTGCCTATAGAGATGGAGCATGAACTTAAGTATGTGTCCTATATATTTCACTTCCAGAAACATCATGATTAATTAGCCAGTGCCATAGGTATTGTTTTGCTAGGTTGTCCATTACAATAAGTATGCTCACCTTGCCTTTGGCAATTGACTGTTACCACTTGGCCCTTACTACTCTAGTTCCAATTAGACCCATTTCATTTAAGTTATCCAATTCAGCAGCTGTTGTTCCCAACATAAGTTCTGGAATATTGAAAGAGTGATGTCAGAGATCCTCAAGTATGCTGGTGCTCCTCTCACAAATCTGTTTCTTACAATGTTAGCAAAGGACACACCTTTAAGGCCTTCCATTATATAAGAGGAGGTTTTACATGGTAAATCAACTCCAGTATGCCAATTTCCCTGGAATTATGAATCCCTTTACCAACGTTAAGCCAACTCATTCATAGTAGGTCATCTGTTGACTCATACTTCAGGCAACTGATCAAATAAACTTTTAGCATCTTTTATAACTGTCCAAGCTGCGACATTAAACTCAGAATCTCTGCTCAATGGATTCATACCAATAAATTCAGATTGATCTACTTTTATGTTCATTCCACATTATTCTTCACCCTTAAGATCCATCCCCATATGTATTCACCAGAGTTCTACTTATATGAATTAGAAAACTCAAGACTTCCTTAAGATGTAGTGAATCTTCTCCTCAGTCATACTGTATACCTCATGTCTAAGGGCCTACTGGAATCTGATTATAGGTAGAGAACACAGGTATACAACAGATAGACTGTGGGCCACATGTGGCCCAGGATAGTTATAAATTCTGTTCAACACAAGATCATAAACTTATTTAAAATATGAGTTTTTTTAATATTTTCATACCTATATCACATGTTCTCCAGATGTGACAATGTCACATCACAATGTTACAAAAAGATAGATGTATGTGTGTCCTCACTATATGCACAAATGGATAGCCTAAGTTTAATGATGGTGTGTGGCTTCCAGTGTTTATATTCCAAGCCCAGACAGTTGAATTGGTAACACCAGATATCCCATGTACTCATAGTGACTTGGTGAATGAAATGTAACAATTACCAATAATGTTTTAACCTGCCATTTCAAAGAATAACCATTTCCTATTATTTAGAAGACAGGTGCTTTATAATCATGGTTCTGTTTTGTACTGCATACACAGCTGAGATGTACAAGATCCCAATCTTTGTTTTCTATTTTCCTGTCAATTAATCTTAATAATTTTAATCTATTACTTTGTCAGTCAAAGTATGGATTTTCAAAAGCTCAAAATAAGTTAAAACAAACACAAAACTCCCCCAAAGAAAAATTATAGATGAAGAAATATTGTTACATGAGAAATAGACAGATGGCTGCTGTTTTACTGAAGCAAATAATAAGTCAAATAATAGGCTTGCTTTGTAGGGAAAGTCGTGCAAGTTTTCAAACTATATATTTGCACAAGCACTATATGTGAAAACATGCTGCCAAACTCAGTATATCAATGATTGTGGCCTAAACACAGAAAAGCAGAACTAGAATATAAGTCTGTCTTCTCAAGAAAAAAATTTAATTTACAACGCAGATTCCATTGTGAAAACCACTTATGTGGCAGCATGTTTAACAGTACAAAATTAAAACCATTCACTGATGGTGAACTTATTAAGCACTGTTTGGCATGTGACAGATATATGCCATAAAAATAATGGGGGGCATTCTAAAACCAGACTAGAACTAGGAAAATTGAAGAAATTGTGAAATCTATCAAAAGAGTTTAGAAGATAATGCCACTGTTTTTTTTTTTCTCTTTTTTTATTTATGAGAGAGAGAGAATTGGTGTTCCAGGGTCTTAGCCACTGCAAACGAACTCTAGACACATGTGCAACACTGTGTGAATGCACCACCTATGCACATGTGCATTGTCCATCTGGCTTATGTGGGTCCTGGGGAGTCAATCCTGGGTCCTTAGACTTTGCAGGCAAGTGCTTTAACCACTAAGCCATCTCTCCAGCCTCACTAATGTTTTAACTTAATGTTTTGGCAGTGGAGGATAGCACTGGTGCTACAAATACAGCTCGACTTGCCACGTTTATAAGAAGTATTGACAATGAAAAATCTCACTTAAGAAATGCCTTCTTTAATATTATTAAGACACAGCTAAAGATTTATACAAAACAGTAAAAAGAGCATGTTAAAATGATTTTCTTTGTCCATTGTCAACATCTGGGATAGTTACTAATGTTGGCCCAGCAATGGTAGTCAAAAGACACTTGTAAAATTAATAAAAGATGAGGCAATTGCTGCTCCAAACACATTTAATAAAGTATCAGTGCACAGGACATCAAGAAAATTTATGTACAGAAGCATTAAAATGGATAACATCATGCAAATAATCAAAACTGTGGATTTCATAAAGGCTGTGGGATTAAATCATTGCCAATTCTAGAATTCTTAAGTGTTGATATTGACTATGGCAACATTTACTTTTCAAAGGCAAGATGGCTGAGTGGAGGTCAAATGTCGAAAAGATTTTATGATTTGCAACATTCTATCAAGTCTTTTATGGTATCAAACTTTGGGCTTGGACTTGGTGAAAGCTGGTTTGCAGATTTAGCAATTTGAGTGGATTTAGCCACTCATTTAGTATATGTGCTGCTGACGCAAACACTAGCAACTCATTTAAATGAGTGACTTTGAGGTAAAAATTAACTTATCCATATAATGTTTCAAATCATAACATTCCAAATGAAACTGAAATTATGGCAAGAACAAATGAAGACAAATAATTTTAGGTATTTGACACAATGGCTAAACACAATCCTGTGAACTGAAAAATAATTGGGTCTTGCTTTTAGATTGTGTGTGTGTGTGTGTGTGTGTGTGTGTGTGTGTGTGTGTGTGTTTGATGTGTGTATATATGGGCACATATATACCACAGAGTGTGTTTGGAGGTCAGAGGAAAACCTGAGATGTTTGTCAGCCCTTTCCTCCTTCTTTTGAGACAGTGTCTTCTTTTGCCACTGTGTGTATACCAGCCTAGCTGGCCCACAAGCTTACGGATTTTCCTGGCTCTTCCTCCCATTTATTTAAGCCTGTTGGGATCTCAGACTCATCCATCACTTTATGTTTGGTTTTCTGTTGGTTCTGGGGAATAATTAAAGTGGAGGTGGCCTGCACGCATTCAAGAAAACACCTTTAACTAATGAGCCTACTTTTAGATTCTGATACAGGAATTTGAAAACAGAGTTCAAGATTTCCAGGAAAATAATATTTTGCCATATTTGTGTCTATGTTTTCAACATGCACAGTATCTACCAATTGTCAATTGGTATGCATAGAGCTGCAATCTCACTTTCAACTTAAAGAGATACCAGTCTGATTCATGCCATCACTCTTTGACAGCACCTACATTTGTGAGCAAGTATTTTCAAGAATAAAGCACCTTCCCTCCCTGGGCTACAAAGTCAGTTTCAGGTCAGCCTGAGTTACAATGAGACTCTGCCTCAAAAAGCAAAGACATTGGGGCTGGAGAGATGGTTTACCATTTAGAGCACTTGTCTACAAAGCCTAATAACCTAAGTTTGATTCCCCAGTACCCAGATGCACAAAGTGATGCATGTGTCTGGAGTTCATTTGCAGTGGCTAGAAGCCCTAGCATACCCATTCTCTCTGTCTGTCTCTCTTCTTGCTATTTCTCTCTGCTTGCAAATAAATAATAAATAAAAAGTTTTCTTTTAAAAAATGCATCCTTTAAAAAAAAACAAAAACATAAGGCTAAAAAGGTGGCTCAGCAGTTAAAGATACTTACTTACAAAGCCTGCCAGCCTGGGTTCAGTTCCCCAGCACCTGCATAAACGCAAAGTGGCACATGTGTTTGGAGTTTATATTAAAAGAAAATTTAGACCCAAAATATCCTTAAGAACCTTGAGAATTCCCTGAGAATTGCAATTACTTCTACTGAAATAGACATTAATGCATTATTTTCACAAATACAGTACCAAATATCCCACTAGTTTTATGTTGTACTCTTTTACTTTTATAATAAAAATATGAAAAAAATCAATGAACTATTAGCACATGGATATTTTTTCCATAAGAGATAGAGAATTGGCATGCCAGGACTCCTAGCCACTGCAATTGAACTCCAGATGCATGCACTACCTGGTGTGCATGTGTGACCTTGTGAGCAGGCATCACCTTCTGCATCTGGCTCATGTGGGTCTAGGGAGTCAAACCTGGTCCTTAGGCTTCATAGGCAAGTGCCTTAATCACTAATCCATCTCTCTAGCACTCATTTTCTTTTTTTAAGTTTTATTTTTATTTTTATGAATGTGCGTATGTATTTGAAAAAGAGAGAGAAGGGGCATGCCAGGGCCTTCGTTCTCTGCAAACAAACTCAAGACACATGCACCACATTGTGTATCTGGTTTATGCGGGTCCCGGGATACTGAACCTGGATCCTTTGACTTTGCAGGCAAGCACTTTAACTACTAAGCCATCTCTCCAGCCACCCCTTTTATTAAAGTTTTATTTTTATTTTATGTATTTATTTAAGAGAGAGAAAGAGAGAGAGTCGTTTTCTTTGTTAGTCACTGCAATAGTAGAGGATTATGTGAGGACAGTTTTGCTTATCTGTGGTGGAAGATATCACAAAAAAAAAACACCCAGACCTTGTTTTGTGCTCATCAGCTTTAATAATTGTTTCTATATGTAATGTGGCCCATGATAATTCTTCTTTGTTCAATGTTGCCCTCAGAAGCCAAAAAAGTTGAAGGCACTTGGTGTAGAGGCAAAGATTATTGGTAAGAATGGGCCTTAGAGGACATCAGCATTGGCTCGTTTGGCAAATCCTTCATGGGCGGTCATCACTGGTTCCATGGAAGAAGCAGAATTCATTACCTCAAGGCAAGGTTAGAAAGGGTAATACAGTACCCTGCCACTAAATGCAGGAAGATTATTTCCTCAGGCAAAATAAACCCACCAGAATCTGAGATTACAATGTTCTCAGACTTATCAGTGTTCTCCCACACATCTCCCCCTCAAGGTACAGAATGCTACTTTTCACTAATCAGTGCCTTCACTAACTGATGACACCCTTTGTGGATGGGACTTAAAACTTTGTGTGGTAAGTCAGCCAAGTGACTGCTGGAGAGAAGATGATGTCCTGGATAAACTTAGATGCCTTTAGATTTATATATTTAGCCTTCTGTGCATCTGGATCTGGGCATTTCATCTCTGAACACATACTTTTCCTTTGTTACCATACCCAGAGGTGCCAGAAGTAACCAGCCAATGTTATTGTATTCCTTGCTTTTCCAGAAATGCTTAAAAGTTTTATTTAGATAGTTAAGTTCCTTGCTCCTCACAAAGAGTGAATCTGGAGTATCAAGTGCATTTTCCTTGTGTATTTTTTAAACAGTGCACACATGAATTATCTGTACTATCTCTGTCTATGCTACCAGGCAAGGATCAATTTTAGGGTTAGTCTCACTGGAGAACTAGCTCCAGACACTACCAAGACCACTAGAGAAATTCATCCTTACAATTCTGGTTCTGTAAAGTCACTCCCACTCTCACAAGCTGTATTAGGCAGCATTCTCTAACAGAACAGAATTTATGGAATATAGATTAAATATATGATTTACTAGAATGGACTACAACCAAAAGGAATTAGGTGGCTCTGCAATGGCCATCTATATACTGGAAAGAATGAGTACCGGTAGCTGCTCGGTTCATGGCACTAGGGATGGCTCAGCAATCTTAATCTGGTGCTGAAGGCCTAGAGGCTTTCTGGAGAGTCAGTGGTCTTCAGCTCATACTGGAAGGTCAAAGAAGCTGAAGCCTAATGCAGAGGAGGTTAGATTCACTCACCAGCCAGAAGCAGAGGCAGTCAGGAAGCAACACTGCTTTATCCTCAGACTGCTGTATTCCTAGACCACCAACTAAAAGGTGCCACCCACTCTAGAGAAGGTCTCCCCGCAGTTAATCCTTCCTAGAAATACCCTGACAGACCTGCTCAGACAGATGTTTCTTAAATGATTCCATACTGTATCAAGTTAGCCGTGATGATTAACCATAACAATTTTGCTTTACCATTAGAACAGAATGTCTACCAAGTTCTGAAATGGTTCTAAGTATGCTTCTACCATTTTACACTATGTGTTTATACAAAGTGCCATTCTAGCATTGGCACTTATATCAAAATCTAGATCAACTCTTGCGGCAGTTTGAATGAAATATCCCCTATAGGCTCATGTGTTTTGAATACTTGGTTCCCAGATGGGGGCAGTTTGGGAAAGTTGTGTGACCTTTGGGAGGTGAAACATTGCTAGAGGAAGTGTGTCACTGGAGGCAGGCTTTGGGTAATATAGCTCAGCTCCATTCCCAGTAGATAAACTACTTCCTTTCCCCACCATGATGAAACTTCCCCTTGAACTACATTGAAATAAATCCTGTCCTTCCATGAGCTGGTTGGGGGTTTTGTTTTTTGTCACAGCTATGAGAATGTAACACAAGCTGGAGAGATTGCTTAGTGGTTAGGGTGCTGGCCTGCAAAGCCAAAGGACTCAGGTTCAATTCCTCAGGATCCATATAAGCCAGTTGTACAAGATGGTGCATGCATCTGGAGTTCATTTGCAGTGGCTAGAGGCCCTGGTGCACCCATTCTCTCTCTATCTGCCTCTCTCTCTCTCTCAAATAAATAAAAATTTAAAAAAACTTTAAAGGAAAGAATATAACTCATACAACTCTTAAAGCTTTTAAAGATGCTCTATATCCTGAAGTAAGAAATATTCAGCCAAGATTTAATTCTTTACATAGAAATAAGTTGGCCATTTCACATATATGCAAGATTCTTTTCATCTTCAATAAATGGTAAAATTTGTATATATCAAATAATAATACTTATTATTATAATTGGTTTTTGAGGTAGGGTCTCACTCTAACCTAGACTGACCTAGAATTCACTATGTAGTCTCTGGCCAGCCTCAAACTCACAGCATTCCTCCTACCTCTGCCTCCTGAGTGCTGGGATTAAAGGCATGTGCCACCATGTCCAGCAAAGAATTATTTTAAATGTATTTTTATTTGTATGCAGAGAAAGAAAATGGACCAGCAAAACAGGACCTCTTGCAAACTCCAGATGTATGTGCCACTTTGTGCATCTGGTTTTATGTAGATGCTGGGGAATCAAACTTAGACCAATTGAGGTCAACAGACTTTGCAAGCAAGTGCCTTTAACTAATAAGCCATCTCCACAGCCCCAAAGAATAATTTTAAAATAAATTTCTTTATGATTTATTATCAGTAAATTTTTAATTATGTATGCCTACTTTATGAAACTATGTGGCCAAGAATGTGTAAAAATTTCTTGAACAAAGAGGGGTCACTAGAGTAAAAAGTTTTTTGCGTGTTTCTATCATCACATAGACCTGCTTCATTTTTCTCTCCAGAGATCAGACACATGCATGGAGATCAACCATACATCTCCAGGGCTGTTTGGATACATTAGATGCAGATCTTTAATGTGTATAAAAATCACCTGAAATTTGTGTTATTTAGAATCAGATTCAATAGTTCTGTGTTGGAACCTGAGGGTCTGCATTTCTAACAAGGTGTTGAGTGAGGAGGCTTCTGCTCTGTAGACTACCAGATTAACCTCTTCCCATTAGCTTCCCAGACCCACCCAATCTTAAGTCATTTGAAAATAAGGTACAACCCTCTGTGGTAATTTAATATAGTTTCTACAGCATAACTCTTCCAAGAAAAAGAACATATCTGTATAATCAGGAAACTGGTACATATGCCAGAAGCTTAATTTATTATGTAATATATAATCTATATTCAAATGTTTTGTTCATTTTCAGAGCATCCTTCCTTTAACCCAAGGATTAATCAAGGATCAAACATCTTTCATAACCTATAATCTAGACTTGCCTCTCTATCTTCACATGAAATGTCTCCTATGAGAATAATATTCTAAGCTAGGACAGTCACCTAATACATAGTGCCCACAGTGTGGATTTATTTCTCTGTCATAAGTACATTCAAATTCTACAGTTTTAGCAAGAATCTTTTTCCATAGTAACCAATTACATTCTTCACATGACAACATATCAGGAGTTTTAAGATGCCACTTTGTCACCAGATAACTTAGTGTATGCTCATGGCTTTTTTGTTTGTTTGGTTGGTTGGTTGGTTTTGTTTTTAAAGTACAAAGCAATTTTTTTTTCAAGTGCAGCATGGATGACTTCATCTCTCATTTCACTCGCCAAAACAGACAACATAGTCACTACTAAACCACTGGACATGGGTCCTGTGACTGGCTTGGCCTCATGATTTAATCCCCAGGGATCTGGAGCAACTCCTTAGAAGTGGAGGTTTGTGACCCTGTGGGAGAACTTATGTATGAGAGGAACTATTAGCCTGGAACAACGGCGTTCATGTAGAAAACCAAGCGTGCTTGCCTCACTTAACCAATATCACAGAGCTAGTTAGAGAAAAAACTGGTTTCTGATTCCTATTACAATATAACATGCTGCCTTCTGAGGAGATTAAGAATTTATTGCTTATAAAATGCTTTATAGGCCCCTTGTGAGAAATCCAATATTTATTTGCCCTGTAAGATAAAAGCAGAAATTTATTTTTTTATTTTCTTTTCAGCTTTTCCTAATCCATGATTCTTCACAGTGTGATAATGCCTATATATATATATTCTCTCAGAGAATATATATATATATTCTCTGCCAATTTTTTCTTAAAGATTCTCTACTCCGTTATTCTTTTCTTAAGTTCTAGAACTGGAAAATCAAAAGAAGTTATAATTCTATCAAGATAGGAAGCCAAAAATGTAGATGCTTTTATGATGCTTATCAAGATTGTTAATAATGGCTGTCTAGATTGCTTGAGTCTACAGAATTGTGTTGGGTATTTGCAAAATGAGAATTCTGGTCCTTTGGGTTTGGGTTCTAGATGAAAACTAGATGTACAAAACAGCAAGTTGATTCTGAGAGAATTTTGTTTCATTCTGAAATTCAAGTATAGTTTATGAGGTTGGTCACCAGGACCATTGGTTGTCCCAATCAAGTAATACTCTCAGCTCTACTAGTTTATTTTTCTGTGCTTTCAGAAGAAGAGTAGGCAACACCCTATATACTGTGTTTTACAGGTTCAAATACAGCTCTCTATTTTGCTCAGAGCCTAAAATTTTACATTTGAATCTTAAAGCTGACCTTCTTCCCATCTCTAGTGAAGGTCTTTGTGCACAGCCAAATTCTCTCTCCTGAACTGGAGTTGTTTTTTTCATTTCATCACTGTAAGGCGGACCAAAATCATCCCCTTGGAGCCCTAGGCCATAGTTGCCCCACACATCTCTCTCATGCAGTGACAAGCAGCAATGGGACTTTTGGTGCCATTAAAACCTGGGGGCATAAGGTCCCAAAAGCCCCATAGAGAATGTTTTCTACCTTTTATTTATTTATTTACAAGCAGAAAAAGACAGAGGAGAGAGAGGGAGAACAGGAGTGCCAAGACTGCAAACAAACTCCAGATGTATGTGCCACTTTGTGAATCTGGCTTTGCATGGATATTGGGGAATCAAACTCTGGTCTTCAGGCTCTGTAGGAAAGCAACTTAACCATAAAGCCATCTCTCTAGCAAGAGAATGGGCTTTGGGCAGAGGCCAATAGTGAAAGTGTGTGAGGAAAGGAAAAGGGAAGGAAGATCTCAGATAGCTTTACCTAGTATCTCAAGTTTACCTAGTTCTCAATTTTGCCAAAACCCAGCGATCATTGTTCTGTTTCCTACAACCACCGACCTTGGAGTTCACCAGCCTTTCTTTCTTTGTGGTAACTTTGCCTCTAGTAATATGGTGTTTATGGTTTATCTAACCTTGTTTCACCCTTAAAAAAAAAAAAAAAAAAAAAAGATGGCTAAATACCACAGAGAACTGTGAGGCTTTTGTAGGGGACTCAAACAAGATTTATACATAGAATTTTCATCTCTTACAATGAATGGGTTTTCTAAAAACATGGAGAGATTTCTTAAAACTATTATTCCAGCGATTCTATTCTTTGGCATTTACCCACATACCCCAAGAGAAGTAGATATGAAAAAATAATATTTGACCATGTAGCTATAGTTACAGGCCAAAGACAGCCAAGGGAACAGAAATTTGGAGATGAATATAATATGCAACTTTGCCCTGATTCTGTCTCCTTGGATAAACTCTGTTCACCACTTAAGTCTAAGTGTTCCCTAGTCCTAGATAATTGACAGGCAGTGGGAGAAGGTAAAAGCAACTAGAAATTGAACATGGAGCAGAAAATCGCCTCCTTTAGAAGAAAAATTCCATTTCATTGTGGAATGATGAAAATGCCTCATTCTTTGGTTTAGATAAATTCCAACCATGTTTACACTGATTTCTCCACAGGGAGAAAAAAGAGACTGTTTCTTTGAAAAGCCATTGACACAGAAGACTAAGGTTCAGTTTGGTTTTATCTTGACGGTTTGAAGTAAAACAATTCTTTGTAAGGATTTATAAATAAGACATTCATTAATTAAACTTCACAATTTCACTTTGAAGTGAATACTACTGAACTTATTTAACTGATGATGAGTTTCTGGCAGAGAAATTGAGCAATTAGACTTGTTCAATAAAGCATTTTAAAAGACTGGGGGGGGGGTAGTTCCCAGGGCCAGATTTTCCATGTTGGATTATTCTTAGATTTAAAATAAGATATTCAACCTATAATTGAAGCAGGAAAAGAATTTTATGATCCAGACACAATTTTAAGTATAGACAAATTGCTTGAAGTATTAGAATTTCCCATTTGGAATGGACATCCAGTACATGTCATATCTGGGAGAGGCAGGCAGGAATTCCCTGAGTGCTGTCACCCCTTCAAAGAGCCAAACATGTCCGTGACACCCTCCAGTTCTGAGATGATTTCCATTGCCCAAGTCAGTGCTGCTTCAGGACATTTCTGATAGTAATGTCCCAAAAACATTTTCAGACTCAAAGTTTTTCCCCAAGATCATCTTAGCCAACCTGATGCCTGCTTTTGACCTCCTCTTCTCATTACCCACCAGTATCATGTCAACTCACTATTGGGTGGTCCTCAACCTTGCTCTGTGTCTTTTTTTTTCTTTCTTTCTTTTCTTATTTTCTTTTCTTTTTAAGTAAGGTGTCATCGTACATAGCCAAGGCTGACCTGAAAGTTACTCTGTAAACCCAGGCTGGCCTCCAACTCACATTGATCCTCCTACTTCAGCCTCTTGGTATTAAAGGCATGTACCACCATGCCTGGCTTTACTGTGTCTTATTCAGACCTCACTTACAGTATCTTATAGTCATTACCTTAGACACTGCTCACTCCCATCCACCTATTGCAAATATTTCTATCATTTTGTCATGAAGAACACAACCAATGACTGGCTACCACCCTTTAGTGGACTTTCTTTCTCTCAGATGTCTAGTGTCCCTTGTCCTCATCTATTAGCCAAATAAGGTGTCAACAAGTATCTAGTGACACAGGCACTGTCTTTTGCCATTGTGCCTTTACTTCAATGACATACCACTCTGATTTCTTGTCATGCCTTTGTGATCATCTTTTTTATGAACCTTTCATTCATCTTGATACTACATTTCTTAGCCAAGTTTTTCTTGGGTACACAGAATTTCAACACATATTTATTGGTATGTCCTAAATACAAAGTGCCATATGAAATTAGAAAGTGTTGTAGTTAGCTTCTCATTGTTGTCAAAAGCACCTCACCCAAAGCAACTGTTATAAGGAAAGTTGTTTAATTTGGCTTACAGACTCATGGAGAAACTTGATGATGGCAGGGGTAATGTGGCATAAGCAGAGGCTGGACAACATCCGGCGGAAGCAGGAGACTGTGCCAAATGCCAGCAAGGGGAAGCTGGGTATAACTTTAATAAACTGGACCCTAACAAGACACCTACACCAGTAAGGATCCAATTCCCAAATTGCCATCAGCTGAAGAACAAGCACTCAGAACATATAAGTTTATGGGGGACACCTGAATCCAACTACCATAGAAAAGCACAAAAATATAAGCCAGATATGGTAGTGTTGACTTATAATCCTAGCTACTTGGAAGACTGAGACAAGAGTCTGAAGTCAGCTTGAGCAATTTAGAGAGACCCTGTCTCAAATTAAGTTAAAAAAAAAAGAAAAGTTTCAGGGAACAAAAAAGGTTTGGGTAGGCTAGCAGCTCAGGGATTGCCTGATTGTCTAGCATTGCCACAGTCCCAAGGTCCATCCTTAGAACCTCAGAGGAAAAAAAAAAGCCAGATGATTAAATATACATTGTGAGCTCAAGGATCTCATTTTATATAGATAAGAAAGATAACATAAAAGGCCTTAATTAATGCATAGAAGTATTTGATATCTCCAAAATGATATAGATAAATACTATCGGGAGTTTAAGCAATAGCAGTGTCAATGTAGTTTCATAGACAAATGGACCAAAGCAAAGTATTTCAGTGATTAGGAAGCTATTATAACCAACTTTGAGGAAAACAGCAGTGAAAAACCAAGTCATAGTGAGGATAGGAATGAGGAGAAACATGTAAGAGAGATCCCCAAAACAGGATCCAGTTGGCAATTGTCTATAAAAGATAAGCAAGACTGAGAAACAGAATGTATCTTCAAGATTTTTAGTATGTGGGCATATAGATGATCTGATATGTAGATGCTCCTTTATTCAATCAACAAATAATGTTTCACTGTGCCCAAAACTAGACTAGGAATCAGAGATATAATAGCAAAAAAAAAAGCCTTGTGATGAGGGATCTGTCACTCGGAAGAAAGCTAGATGAACTGTTAGACATGCTAGGTTGGAAACTTCCTCAGAAAATGCGGGGGGGGGGGAGGGGGAAGGAAGCACTGGCTGTGTCACTGTGGGCGACACCAGGTTACCCAAAGGCCGGGAACACAAGGTTATGTGCACCAGTGTGGAGCTCAGTTCCTCTGAGAACACTCCTCCCTCACTGCTTGGGAGCCTTGACCTTAGCCTCAACTGAGAGAAATGTAGGGATCGCATTAAACTCGTTCACTCTTCACTGTCAACAAAACTGTTAATTTCAATTGCATTTGTATCAGGAAATGACATCAGGCTACATGACATGTGATGGAGAAGGAAGAAGACTGACAGCTTGATGAAGTGAAGAGCTCTAAGCTGAGTCATTATACCAGACTTCCTACCAATTTCCTTATTGACCCCCTGGAGGTCTTTCACAAACACCTCAAGCTTCAGTTTTCTCATTCATAAAATGATGATTTTTAAGAAACCTGATTTATTTATATATTATGATGTATAAATTTTTAAAAAGCAATTCAAAAAACATAAAAAAAATGGTTAAAGAATATTACTGATTAAATCTGTTTCCATTTCAGCCAAGGTTTTACAGAAGGGCAAAGGTGTTCATCCACGAAGGGGTGGAGGGCGTGTTTACAAAGGGTAGCAGGTTGGGGGAGTAGTACAGTATGCCAGGGAAAGCAACACTAAGAAGCTGTGACCATGTCTGGCCCAAAGGGACAGAAGGCGAAAGTTACAGGATTGGTGAAGTGAAAATTCTGTGCAGTTGTAGAAGCTGCCTGCAAGCAACAGATCAAAGAAGATATCTGGGAGATAAATAAATATTTCACTTCCTTCCTTCCTTCCTTCCAATCAGCTGCCACATTGCTGGAGCCATCTGGAAGCCTGATCAGGAGAGATCCTTAGCTGCTATCATCCTTGTAAGTCTGTCTTCTGTGCCAGTGACTTAGGTGGCGAAGCTACGGGGCCAGTATCAGCTGGTCTCAACTTCCAGGAACATCACCTGGAAGACATTAGTAGAAATTGAATAACTGGGTCCAACCCCCAAACTCTGATTCTGCCACTTAGAGATGGAAGCCAGCAAAATACTGTTTTTCAGAACACGCCATCAGTGAACCACATTTTGAGAGCAATGAAATCAATATTTAAGTAAGTTATCTCAAGGAATCAGGTTTCATATGCAATGCTTATCTGAATTAATTATTTTCCACTATAGGAGGAAGATCTTAAGAGTAAGTTCACACCAACCTATCAGAGGAAAAGACAAATGATTCTCTTCCCAAGCCACAAAGACATGCTCTGATAGGGTTAGGGTTCCTTCTTTGAGTAGAACTGGAGAAGAGACTTTTGGTAACAATGCTAGATTTCCCTGTGTAATTTGCTGTATGACATTTTATAGACTGTCATTCCTTAAGAAAGAGGTATTCTGTGCTTTGTTTTACTATCCGATTGCACTGGAAATCACTTTCTACCATCTTCATGTCCCTAGTACCAACTGCAGGTGAGTATATAGTAAATGCTCAATTAATGTCAATTGTCACCATTTCATCAGCAGACAAAATGGGAAAATAAGTTCAGTTTGAAGATATTGTAAGACCTACTCTGTACTTTAAAACAAAAGAAAATAGGACAAAAAATATACTCCTTTCAAAAAGGGATTAAGCTTTCATTTAAAACCAAGCCAAACAAAAGTTCAAACAAATTGTTTAGATCGATTGCAGTTGCAATGTTCCTCAGGCCTAAGAGTGTCCATGCTTGAGGGCTCTGCAAATTGCAGTCTATCGTTCCTCTCAGGCTCCCGCCTCCTGTTTTGCATGTCTGTGTAATTGTTAATCAAAGGAATGAAAAAGTTTCAGAAATGATTAGCTTGTGATGATGTTACAACAGGAAAATGTAGCCTTCTCTTTCTAATATTATTTCTTTGTTTCTGTCACACACCCCTTTGGGGGGAAAATAATAGCAACTAGATTACACAGTTTCAGTCTCAGAGTGAATTAATTTTGTTCTAGTTCCATGGGCTGCCATGGAACACCTGTTCCCTGCCGAAGACATTACACATTTTGTACACACCTACACATATTTTGGGGACAGGAATCACAGCTGTGCATAATTTTACTTTGACTATGACCCCAAGTGTAAAATAGAACTAAAATAACTGTGAGCCATTAACATCAGAAAACATGTAGATGCTTCTTTCTGGTAAGACCTCACTAAAAACACAAAGTAAAGAATAAGGGACTTATCCCATAATTATCAAAAGCACTATTATTATTATTCAGAATATGAAAGTTTCCTTCCAAAGATCGAAGCAGCCTATAACCAAAAGCTATCTTTACCACACCTCTTTTCTTACTTTTATGTCAGTCCTACAAAGAGACAGTACTTAGTTTCTGGACTCTCAAATTCATTCCCTTTATAAGACCTTTAAGCCCATGAAAATGAACATGTAATGTGAAAAAAAAATATGACTCAAATGCTAATATGTTGTGATCTTAAACACTGTGGTTATTAGTTAATTGTGATTGTATTTAGTACTAATCTTTATTTTTTTGGTAATTTCTATGTCCATGTGGTTATTTCTAGCTTCAAGAAGCAGCAAATCAAACTCAACATGGATTGAAGGATTTATTCTCTCATTCTAAGGAATCCCAAATAAGACAACATCCAGAGTTGATTAATTCAGAATTAATTAAGGTTCTCTGAAAAACAGAACCAGAAGGAGAAAGATGTAATTTCAAGTTAGCTGTCTATGTGCTATTGAAGCCGGCAAGCCCAAGATCTTTACAGAGCTGGCAGGCTGAGATCTCGTGGGCAGAGCTGGTGCTACAGCCTTAAGAGTTTTGTTTTCCCTAGGGAATCCTCAGTTTTGCTATAAAGGCCTTCCAATTTGATTGGACAGAGTCCACCTAGACCCCCTAAGATAACCATCTTCACTTAGAGTCAACTGATTATGTACATAACCAGATTTATAAATTAGTTTCACTGCAACACCTACATTAGTGTTGAATTGAATAGCTGGGTTCAATAGACTAAGCAAACTGGCTCGTAAAGTTAACTGCACAAATAGTTTTCCTCCTCATACAGTTCGTTTCAAGAGCACAGAAAATCCTTTCCCAGAATCCCTCCAACAGACTTCCTCTCAATTTTCATAAGCCAGTGCTGGGATTTATACCCCTTAGAAATCAATCCCTTATAAGAAGAATGATCAATCAAAGTTGATTTAAAACAACTGAGTTTTAGCTGTGCTCATGGAAGAAGGGAAAGTTGTTGAATAGGCCAAAAAAAAAAAAAAAAGAATTGGGTATATACTAGAAGCTCAATAAATATTTCAATGACTAAGTAAGTCAATGAATGAATGGGTTTGTATGCTGAATATAATGAAGGCTGGTGATTTTTGCAAAATGTCAAGCCATGTTTTCAGCAGGCAAACAGTGTATATGCTGTATGCATGAAGTATGCCTACTATTTGCATAAGATCCCACTCAAATCTTTGACACGCACTATGATGGTTTATGTCTCATAAACATTAAGCGAATGTTAGTTGTGCTCTGCAGGCTGAGATGTAAAAGAAAGACAGAGAAATACCATTCTAAATGTATAAACTACTTAATTAAGCACATTGACTGCAAAGTTTTCCTGTGGATATTCTTGAACTCTTAATTTTGAAATATACTTTAAGATACTGTTGTTCTGATAAATAAGACTGCAATTTAAATAAACCTCCTAGGAAAGAAGAGAGCTTCACCTGGGGATTATGAATTGCTTCAAGGAGTATCAGGGTGTGCTCGGGGGAAAAAAATGATGTTTTTCTTGCTGCACCTGTTACAGAGTTCGTTGTTCATGTTTAGCTATCCTGTTGGGACTTGTTTTGACCAAGGATATAAGTTCATACATGTGGTATCAGAATAACATGGAAGTGTATTCAGAATAAATGCAAAACTGATATCTTACACATACATATAGAGAAACACAGCCATCATTACACCTAGCATTTATTACTATTTTTAACTGCCTTTATATAATTAGGGACTGTGCTATATTTCTTTTATATTAAGTGTTAAAGTAAAAAAAAAAAAAACAGACCTTTCAGCTGGTCAATAAGGAATTATTACATTCAGCTGCCTGGGAAATGCAACTTCATATATTAAAAACATCATTGGAAACTTAAGTGGACCTCCTATGACTAAGAAATCTGTAACTAATTCTTCCTCTTAAGCATCTTAGGAAACACATCCTTCTGTGGTCAATGGTCAAACTAGCTGCCATCTATTTGTCTCACAACCCAGCACAGTTATTTACTTTTTCTTAGATACAGCTGGCTTATGTACATGACAACTAAAAACAATAATTTTTCAAAAATGCTTTAGAATGTTGTAGAAATGTTTCCAATATCAGGGTGGGATTTTTCCAATTGGATACAAGAATGTACCATTTTCCCATTAAGATAATGGCCCAAAGAATAAATTCTAAAGAATAAATATACTTCTAGAAACCCATTTTCTGATCATTCCTTGGACTCTTACAAACTTCCCTCATTTGTTCTTTCATGTTGAATGGGAAACACTTGAGAAGACTGGTGTGGAACTTCACCTTTAGTCACTTACAAAAAAAAAAAATTTTTAAATGTGACTTAGTTTTAAATAATATTGGGTTAGGAAGCTGGGGCAGTAGTGTTATACTAAAGGGGAAGGAAGGGGAGATAGTGCTATGCTAAAGAGATGGAAGGGGAAGGGGTGCTATGCTAAGGGAGTAGGAAGGGGAGATGTTGCTATGTTAATGGTGTAGGAAGTATATTTTAATTTGCTTGATTGTAAGTGTATCTTGACATCTGTAAAGTCAGTCTGGTGTTTTGTAACTCCTACAGCACTTTGGTTTCTACCTTCATATTTTCATCTATGGTATTAAATTATTGTCATGAAAGATACGATTAAGACAATTTTTCCCTTAAAATAAAGCCCAATATATAACACTGGAAGTAATGTTCGTCTATGCAAGAAGCTGAGATAATAAATATGGGTATGCTTTCTAAACTGTGTCTCAGTATGCTCTGTTGCTATTGCATAGTTGAGATTACTTTACCATGAAAGAAAACTTGTAATTAAACCACAATTCACAGTTCTGGAGCCCACATGCAGTGTAACTTAGTTCAATTTGCTATAACTGTTTTGAGTTACTCAAATACCACACAATATTATCTTACTCTTTCTTCAGTGTGGTATTAGAACAAAATTTTGAGTGGGCTTAATGTAAAGGTTAACATGGAAGTAAAATTTTTAGTTTGGGGACATTAATAGGCAGATATTCAAGAAAATGCTTATAAGAGCTTAGACTGCCTGAGTCTGTGGTTCTCGCTGTATTCTCGAGTCTACATCACCAGTACATTATATCTTTAGGCTCTCAGTAATTTAAGAGATGAAGAGAAGCTAAGGAAATGGCTTAGTAGGGAAAGAGCTTGCCATAGAAATTGAGAACCTGGGTTCATGTTTGCAGCATCCATGTGAGAGCCCAGTGTGGGAATGTGTGCCTATAATCCCAGTGCTGGGGAGACAAAGAAAGGGGATCCCTGGAGCTTGCTGGATATCTAGGCTAGCTGAATTGGTGGCCTGGGTTCAGTGAGAGGCCCTTTCTCGATAAATATGGTGGCAAGTGGTTGAAGAAGGGATCTACATTGACCTCTGGCCTCCACACACAGGTACATACACCTGCTCACATACCTGCACACACATGAACATGCACACGTGCACACATTAAGAAATATCGCAATAGGAGGAACAAACTGGTATGTTTCAAATGTTAAGGAACCAATGCCTTTAATAAGCATGAGTAGATACAACGACATCATGTTTAGCCTTTATTCATAAATAATGTCAAAACTCTAAGCTGAAGGCTTTTCTTACATGCAAGGGAAGGTCAAGTAGCCTCCCTACAATCCAAGGCCTTCTGAGTGTGTTTTCTCAGCTTCCCAGGGGCTCACTAACTGAGCCACTGTGGCAGCATATTGGTAGCCTCACTCTTCTTCATTGTTGTTTTCAAGGTGACAGGTGACAGAGTGAGTTGCCATTTTACAACTAGGAAACCCCATTGTCTCCTGGCCCATTACCACCAGCTGGATCTTTGTTCAAATTGTTTCTTTCCCTTTGAAATCTCTTTTCACTTTTCAAAACATAGGAACAAACAAAGTGATGCTAAAAAGGTAATCTGTGGAGCAATCTCTGGACCAGAAAAGAAGTTGGTGTTGCTGTTCTGTTCCTACTGAACAGATAACATTCAGCCTGCTAATGGAACTAAAACACATTACTGTCTGAATTGGGGTGCCGTGCAGGGATATGACAAGCAGTCAGTTCTCCTCCTGGAAAAGTCCATGTTGAAAAGACATATATTCCACCTGATCCTGGCACCTGCTTTGCACCATCGCAACACCCTAATATACCTAAGGATTCTTTGACCTACTGAGGCTCCTCACAAACCCATGACTCACTCCACATGCCCTATATATCTTATGTCTCACCAACTCACAGCAATTGGAGGAGACTCAGAGATTAAATTCTGAAAAACAAATTTCATCATAATGGAAAATCCAATTAACTTTAGATGCAGTTAGCCACATACCAGGAGCACCACTATAATTTTGCCTTCTATGAAAACAGTTTAGCTGTTCATTAGGTAGCATGTCAAAAATTAAACAATGCCAATTATTTTTCTAGTCCTGATATATAGCATTATCTGGGGAATTGTATTAGAAGACTGATTACTGATACACATTATAACTAGATATAATTCCTGAAATCTTTGGGGTTTTTTCCCTATGTTATCTTTTCTTGTATGTCCTGGTATGAGGGAAAACAATTATCTCTGGGGACTCTCATTCAATGATTTGGAGATGGTAAAATGATGAGGTAAGTAATGTTGATATCATTTTTAGCCTTCCTAAGTGAAAAGTGATATTAAATAGTGATATTATCATGCTTGCTCCCTCAGCTGCTTTGTGACAGAAAAAAGTGATTGTTATCTACTTACAAGCAGGGAGACTGAAATCTCACATGACTTGCTTAGTTTCAGATGAGATTACTGGTAGAGCTACAAGCGACATCCCAGCTAAGTGCTCAGCCTCTAGTCTAGGCCTTTTCACGATAGCAAAGCTGACATTCCCTGGGTTTCAGTTGTTCACTGCGTTGTTTTTTTTTTTTTAATTATATTTTATAGATGTGATTTAGCTACATTCAGTAAAAAAATAACCAGTGTTTACTATGATATAGAAAGAGTAGAAAGATAATTGGAATATAACCTTGTCCCCCAAAGGGATGAAATAATATCACCAACACAATGCAGAGAAATACTAACTAGCTATTAGCTATACAAGAAAGTAACATTAAAGACTCTTGCAAGTAGGCAAAATATAAATTGCAGGTGTGTATAGGAGCATAGTTAGAGTGCTATGGAACTTAAAGGAGATTACATTTGGCTCACATCGCAGTAAGGAGAATCAAAGACAGCAAATGAAGCAAGAGGGGAGGAACCTTGAGCTATGCTTCCCTCCCCTGCAGCTTCTTTTGATTTGTGATCATGTGGGGCTTCCTCTCACCCAGGCTGATCCGTCTCCCACCACTGCTGAATTGCTAAACTGGGAGCAGAAAGACTCATCTAGACCCTCAGTAGGAAAACCTAGGCTGACCACATTTGATACGCTTTAAAGGCAGCAATATATTCTCAGCAGAATTCATGCCAGAGAGGAGCTCTCCATTTTAATGGTGTGTGTAATAAGACCTGCATTTGTAAAAATGGAGAATCATACACCCACTCCCCACCCCCTTCATACACAGTGTCAATGAGTCTTCAGTAAGATTCTGAAATCGATACTTTTAGCAAGTTTCCCATAACTTGGAGTCAAGCTTTAGGACTATGCATTAGGAAACAGTTTTATGATTACATTGTTTTAAGGAAGGGAAACACTGACTTGGAAGATATGGACAGCTTAGGAGTCCCAAAATGGTGATCTTTGTCAGCTCTGACATTGTACTAGCATGGGACTGGACCAGGAAAGGAAAACGGAGACCTAACTAAACAACTAAGATAGGTTCCATGCAGCTCAAGGGCAGTGGGCCACAGCCCCACCTGAGTGCACCAGAATCTGACTCCTGACAGTGCTTCAACCACTCTGCCCACCTCCTCCATTTCCTGCGACCCTCACATTATGCTCCATCTAGGACACAGCTGCTCTCATTTTGCATTTATGAATAATTTGAAACTATATTTAGGTATTTCCAGTCATTAGATACCTATGTTTCTGTATACTTAACATACGGTCTTTTTTTTTTTTTTTTCAGAATCCAAGAAATTCATGAGAAAGAAAGCTCTTAATATTAGGTCACTTAGTCAATTACCTCCTTTCCTGCCTAATGCAAGATTATTCCCCATAGCCCCGTTTCTAGTGCTCTGTTGCCTATTTTTAAATGTACTAACTGATGGTGATTCTGCCACTCCCCTCAGGAGACCATTATCCTGGCTCACCATTCTCAGTGTCAAGGGGCTTTCCCTGGTAATTAGCTCCAACTTGCTATTTCTTCCCTTTCCCATTATCCTTAGTTATCAATTCCCTTGTAACAACATTATTTCTCTCACATTAGTTATATATTTTTAGATAATTTCCACCATTTCATAAGCCACTCTTAAAGGAGCTGAGCTACTTAGTACCAAGCCATGTCTTAATTATTCACATGGTCAGAAGATGAAGTTGGAGTTAATGGAATCGGTCACTAGGTTCTCTGCTTCTAGCAACATGCTGCATTAGTCTGTGTCTGCATCTCTGCTTGGCCACATTGCTCTCATCAGTCTGAGGTCACCTTCCTCTACAGAGCAATGTCTCTTTAAGCAGAACATGTCTAGGTCAGATGAAGGTGTACAAGAAAGGACTACTTTATTTTCTGAAAAATGTGTCTAACTGTATTAGAATGCTATAAATCATAAATGATAACAGGATGCAAATGATTTAACAAACTTTATAGTGTATAGTGACATAACAAAATCATAAGGCATATCTATATTCTATATAGAAATACAGATTTAGAAGTCCAATAAACCTCATTATATTTGCAACTTTGTCTCTTGCTGGTTATATGACCTTATCAACATTTACATACAAATATTTATATTTTTAATTTTTATTTACTTATTTTAAAGAGACAGAGAGAGGCAAATAGAGAGAATAGGCTCTCCAGGGCCTCCAGATGCTGCAAACAAACTCAGACACATGTGCCACCTTGTGCGTCTGGCTTATGTGGATCCTGGGGAATTGTACCTGGGTCTTTTGGATTTGCAGGCAAAAGCCTTAACCACTAAGCAATCTCTCTATCCCCTACATGAAATTATTAATGATATAATTGTTCCTAGTGTTTATTGGACTGAAATTTCCTGAGGAAGGTGGTACTTGGTCCTGTTCTTCTCTCTCCTGAGTGCACCAAACTTAAGCACTTCCATTTAAGTTGGATAACCTTCAAAAAAAAAAAAAACTATTTATTTATTTAAGAGAGAGAAACAGGCAGATAGATTGTGGAGGTGGGGGGAATGCCAGGGCCTCTATCTACTACAAATGATCTCCCATGTGCCACCTTGTGCATCTGACTTTATGTGGGTACTAGGGAATTGAACTTGGGTCCTTAGGTACTGCAGACAAGTACCTTCACCACTGAGTCATCTCTCTAGCCTTGGATAACCTTCTTGAGCCTCAATGTTGTCACCTGTGAAACGCAATGAATATTGTGTTCCTCTGTATCAGACACATTGCTTGGCCTGGCTTACACCTTCTTAGACCACTTGTGTGCTCCAGCCATTGCTACATGTACTAGATGTAATCAGGGATAGTCTGATGGCAGCTGATCTCCACTGTAGCTTGAAAAATGCTGTTATCTTCTCAGGGGTGTCTGTCACAGTCTGGTTGCAAGGAAGCAGACAACCATCATCTAAGCAAAGGTTCTCATAGGAAAGATTTGGTCATCACAACTGAGGTGAGTATCTGATAAGCAGAGGCCATTGTGGAATGTTGCTAACATTTTAACCACACACAAGACAGCTGTTCCAAACAAAACATCCCAAATATCAGTGGTACCATACTGAAAAACTGACATAGAGACTGCAAAAGCCTCTTCTGAAGAACCTACCTAACAAGACACATTCCTTCCTCTTAGGTTCTACCCCACCTCCCTTCACTGTCTCCAGACTTGACCTACCAGAAATGTTCTTTTCCTGATCTCTAAGTGCACATACTACACAGCTAGCAAACCCTCCATCAGTTTCTACCCTGTGGAATAAGAAGTATAATGATAAGATTGTTCAGATCATCACATCACTAGGGAGAATACATAGTTCTCTGATATAGAAAGAAATAGTACAGCAAAAGAATTGCAAGACCCAGTCAATAAGGACCCATCATAGTTCCAGTAACAATATTGGAGTAGATTTTGAGAATGTCCATAGATGAGGTTAAGAGGATAAGACTGGAGAGGGGAGAGTTAGTTGACACTCTCCCACCACAAGAGCTTTTATGTCTTAGTAAACCACACAGAATTGGTCTTAATACACTAGTTGGGTTGGTCCATCAAGCTTAGATCTTACCAAAGTTATCAGATAAATCAAACCCTAGAAAAATGTTGGGACATGGATCAAAATGGAGGTGAGACTGTTGTACTAAGTTTTTTATGTTAGGTCAACTCAACAATGCTGTCTGTGGGAGTCTAAGGACATGCTTTAAAGAATGATAATAAACGACACTCAGTAAGGAATGCACTGTGAGGGCTGGACTGGGGAGATTGTTCAGTGGGTAAAGTGCTTGTTGTGCAAGCCTGCAGACCTTAATTAAAATCCCTAGAATGCCAGGAATGGGAGCACGTGCCTGTAATCCCAGATCTGAGGAGAGAGAGACAGGGGATCTCTGAGATTTACTGACCAGTTAGTTGACAAGCACCAACAATGTGGAGAAGCTTGGCTGTGGCTGATCAACAATGTGAGGTGTTAAAATGGAACTGGTTTTCCAAGCATCAGTGAATTCTGGAATAGGAGCGACTAATTTGTCTTCACAGAAATAAGGAGGTCCTAATTACCAAAATAGGCATCAAGAGTACAGTGACAATCATGGTGACCTGACCCATAGAGATCTATAAACAAGTATTAATAAATCATGGGATTAAGATGGGTAGCCACCAACTAGAATCTTGCTTAATCTGACCATAAATTGAGATTTGGCAAGCAAACAACAGGTGTCAGCCACTGCAATGAAAAACCAAACCATTAACCCAGGGTCTAGATCTAAGTTCTCAGAGCTCAGTCTCTGATCCATAGCTCATTGACTGAAAAAAGAAAGTAGGCCCTTTTCCAAGAAGTATTCTGAAACTCCTGTACATGTGTATGTTAAATATCCCCCAGTCTTTCCCCACAGGGACCTGAGATTATTTACCAGAATAGAGATGTAAATTGTACAAAGGAAAATGCCTAAACCATTCAAAGGCTGCTAGATACAAAATCAGAGTTTGCTCTCATAGCAAAGAATATTACAATGTTAACCCTTCCTTACAGAAAAGAAGCCAAACAATGAATGCAATCATAGCCCATGTCCATCTTGTAGTGAACCAATACAACCACAGACCACATGCATGGTAATTATCCAGTCCCTGAGAACAATCTCAATTATTTCCTTATCTAGTGGGCTAAGAGCTACCATGTGCTTGGAATGAACAAAAGAACATCTCTGAAATAGCAATGTAACATTTCAGGGAAGGCTGCAGAAATGAACACCTTCTTTAAAGACTTGAGGAATGAAGGGTTACCTTGTTCAATTCACCTATTAGGCCTCTGAGAAAACTAAAGATCACTGAGAATGATACTGACCAAAGCAATTATAGCTTATATGACAGATATGGCATTATACTAGAATAGAATACTAATTTCTGGACTTAATGTGCAGATTTTACACTGACAATGATGTTTTTCACAGACTCCATAAATAATGATGATTAAAAATAGTTCGCTGTCATATAGAAAGTAAAACAGTAGTTTACATTGGCTATCTTGCTCTAGGAGCAGGCCAGCACAACTCCTCTCTTTGTAACTATATAGGCATGAGAGAACTCCACTGTTTGGATAGTCCACAAAGCTAGCAGTTGGCAGTAATGATGTCATGACAATTGGACCTCGTGAGGAAAGTACACAGAATACCCTGTAGAGACATATACATGCCAGAGAGTAGCTCTTTGTAAACCCTCAAAGTTTTAAAGACTTGTCAATGTGAAAGATGTTTTTCAAATTTATTTATTTATTTATTTTATTTGACAGAGAGAGAGAAAGAAAGAGAATAGGTGCTCCATGGCCTCCAGCCACTGCAAATGAACTCCAGACACACATGCCACCTTGTGCATCTGGCTTACATGGGTCCTGGGGTATCAAACCTGGGTCCTTTGGCTTCACAGGCAAATGTCTTAACCACTAAGCTATCTATACAACCCTGGAAGATGCTTATAAGACTCAACAAACTAGAACATGTGGGGAAATCACCTTTAATATAAGTGAAATTATTTTACTCATGCCACCAATCACTAAGAAAGAAGCCCTGTGCTTGGTAAGATTGGTTGGATACTGAGGCAACACATAAGGTAATGCACTACAAACCATTTATTGACTGACTTGTAAGGTCACCATGTTCAGGTGTGATATATGTTACCCAGAACAAAAATTCAAGACTAAGCCAGGTGTGGTGGCACACACCTTTAATCCCAGCACTCGGGAGGCAGAGGTAGGAGGATCGCCATAAATTCAAGGCCTCCCTGAGACCACATAGTGAATTCTAGGTCAGCCTGAGCCTGGGCTAGAGTAAAACTCTATCTCAAAAAAAAAAAAAAAAGTCAAGATGCCCCAAAATTCAGGTACCATATCCTAAAAGGCACAAGAAGCCACCAGAGAGTCTTGGAGGATTAAGATGCAATGTAGACTCACTGTTGAATCCCAACCTTAGAGTTGCAGCACAAATGCCTAGATTCCAGAACAAGGTCAAACCTTCCAAGGTCATCGCAAAAGCAGGTCATGGCTTGTTTTTTTATTCTAGAGTCTAAGCAAGTGTGAGTATATAAAACTATAGCTGCCTATGACAGTTTAGGATGATGACATAAGCAGAGACAGATGATTCAGGTACAGTATCAATCTTTTGTATGATGTTTCTATGAACTAAATGTTTCTGTCTCCTCCAAAATTCTGTTGTTGAAATTTTATTCCAATGCAACAGAACTGGAGGTATGACCCGTGGGGTGTGTCTTTCCCCTCATGAATGGGATTAGGAAGCTAAAATAATTGAATTTGAGGGAGTTGTGTCTTTTCCACATTATTTTTATCCCTTTCATTATGTAGGAGTACAACGTTCCTCCCTTCTGAAGGCAGAAACAAGGACCCATCTTAGAAGCATCAGACACTAGAACCTGCTACTTTCTGGTTCTTAGACTGCCCAACTTCCGGAAGAATGAAAAGTGAATTTTTATTCATTATATTACCCAGTCTTATTATGTTGTTACACCAGCACAAAGAGACTAAAACAGATGTAAGTGGTCCTATTTAGAACTGGGCTAAGCAGGTTCAAAGTATCAGCTGCATAAATAGGTGGCCCTGACTTCTGTTGCTCAGATACCTCCCTTTTAGCTTATACTCATGTTCTCATGGGAATTTCCCCATAACCAAGTCCAAGAGGAGGAACTCTCTGAGCCAAGTCCACAGATTATTAGCTTAGCATTCTTATGACTGAAAAAAATCTGGAACGACCATACAGCCCCGCTCACATACAACTCCAAAGGGCAGTGAAAAAGGGAGTTTTCCAAGCAGACAAAAGTCTGAACAACAGACTTAGTCATACTCCAAGTAGAAATTGCATAAAGCAGAGATATATACTGACTTTGGGAATAACAAGTACCTTTCCTGTTTGGTCAGGATCCTGAAAGGAGCTTGAACACATGTTTGAGAAATGAGTTTGTGGGTGAATCTTTGGCAAAGGGCCCACATCATGTATGAATTATGGTGTCTTGTGTTAAAGCCCACTGGAAAGCATTGTAGAACATCCAAAAAGACACTGGGCAGACAACAGATAGATAGGATGATTTGTCCAATTGATGTCAGCTTCTAAGCTCAGTCACCCTAGTGTTTTGCACACAAGTCCCAGGTGTGACAGAGGATTCTAAGGACTCTGTAGCACAGATGGAGGAAGTGCACAAACCCAACAACATAAGCTTCCCCTCAGGCTGATCCATCTCCCGACCAGTGCTGCACGGGTAAGTTGGCAGCAGAGACTCACCTAGACCCTCAGTAGGAAGACACAAGTTGAGCACATCATATACTTTCTGTCTCTGAAGGACAAAAATATATTCCCAGCAGAATGCACAGACTCTAATTATGAGTTTTTCCTTTGTAACCAGGATGCCTCTGCTAGCATCATCTAGTGTCTTAAAGGCTTCTGTCTGGTATCCCAGGAACTTGCCTGCGAAGCCTAAGGACCCATGTTAGACTTTCCAGATGCCACATAAGCCAAAGGCAAAGGTGAGGCAAGCACAAGGTCTCATATCCACTAGGTGGTGCAAGTGTCTTCAGTTTGATTTCAGTGGCTGAGGCCCTGGCTTTCTCTCTCTCTCTCTCTCTCTCTCTCTCTCTCTCTCTCTCTCTCTCTCTCTCTCTCAAAGTTAAAAATAAATTCTTAAGGCCACATGTCGAAGGTAACATAATGAGTTCATAAGTAGAGAATCCACAGATCCCACCTTAGACCACACTACTCTGAAGAAGCCAAACTGGAAAGTTCTTTGTCAGCCAGGCATCAGTGTATATCTCTGCTTTTGTAGGACCAAGTTGCTCAGAGTTTTGCTCACTGGGAAAACCCTTTGCCACTGTCCTGTGGAATAGCTCTGAGTAGGGCTACACTAAAGTAAGGATTCACCTACTAAAGGCCCAGCTAAGGGGACTGCTTGAAGATCACATCTAGCAAGGTAAGTGCTGTCCTCTTGCATTCTGTATGATTTCAGAACCCATAGTTGACATATAGTGAAGTGCAATGAGAATACAAGCCTGAAAATCGAGGGGTAAGACTAGCCCTTCTCATCATAGTGTCCACTGATGTGTTCGCATGATAGGTCTGCCATACTTACATCCTTAGACCCTGCTGGATTGACAGTTATGAATCCTGATATTAGGTGTGACCTCAGAGTAAAAAGAGGCTTCCATGAAAGAATGAGAAAAGCAGAAAGACTTCTACTTAACTAAATCCATGACTACTAGTTTGTCATTCGGGGCTTCACAAGCTGATGAATGAGATGGGCTATAATGATGCTGTCATTGACTCTTAGAATGGTGATTCCTAAAACAGAACCCACCCAATATTAAAAACATGAGATTCCATATTTAATGTGCCCACCAGAGTGCCAGGGACATAAGTAGGCACTAGAAGCAATTAGTTTTTTTCCTTACCTATCATTTCTTGTTTTCATCATGAAATGTTCCATACATGTAAAAAGTATATATACTAGATGATGTATAAGCATAGTTTTACAACAAAGAAAATGCAATGAAAAAAAGTCCAGCACATTCTCCACCTACCTTAACATACATGTGCCAATATTTTAATATAGTTAATTTTTATAAAGAAGCTTCTGGGGACTGGAGAGATGGCATAGTGGTTAAGTGCTTGCCTGTGAAGTCTAAGGACCCTGGTTCGAGGCTCGATTCCCCAGGACCCACATTATCCAGATGCATAAGGGGTGCATGTGTCTGGAGTTCGTTTGCAGTGGCTGAAAGCCCTGAGACGCCCATTCTCTCTCTCGCTCTCTATGTGCCTCTTTCTCTCTCTGTCACTCTCAAATAAATAAATAATCTTTAAAAAATTAAAAAAAGAAGCTTCTGGGTTTTTTTTTTCTAATTGCTTACTTATTTGTTTACTTTTTTAAGGTAATGTGGCAAGGGAATAAATCCCTGCTACCACTGCTAGCTATGTGAACTTCAAAGCCCCGGGAAAAGATCTCCTTAATCCTCAGCTTACTGTTTGCACAAATGTCTCTTCACCTTCCCCACAGAAACATCATGGGAAGAGGAGAAAGGGGATAATCTGTGAAAGAGGAGAAAGCAGATGTCACTGTTACTGTGACTTCACCTAAAGTGGACAACAACAACAACAAAGAAAAAACTTGTAACTAGTTAGTCAGCTTTCTTCTATTGTAATAAAACACCGGAGATGATAAGTGAAAATAAGAAGAGGTTTATTTTAGTGCACAGTTTTGGAGGATTTGGTTTGGCTTGTTGTTTGGGGTCTGTGGTTATGCAGCATGTCATGGTGAGAGGAGACTGGCAGGGGGACATGAAGCCACTCCCACAGTGCAGGGAGGGGGCAGAGATGGAGGACTCAGCATTCCTTTCAAGGTCACAGCCCCATACAACGATATTCCCAGCTAGGCTCCTATTTCCCAGTTAGAGCACCTAAGAGAAGCTGGAATATTGTTCATATACACGCAGGCTAAGGCTATCAATTCTGTGCTGAAAAGCTCAAACAGACCTGGTTTTCAGTGATTAAACTTTCTTTAGTCTCTATGACCTGTCACATCCTATTTCACTCTTTATACAATTAAAAGCTATTCACACTAATACACTTATTTGCTTCTTGCCTTTTATAAAATCCAGCACATCAATGAATCACCAATGAGTTAGAAAAACTGCTTGAAGGAAAAACTAAAATATGCAAATGTATCTCTTGCAAGGCAGGACCTGGTAATTTTCAAAGTAGCTCTGTGCAATGGACAAAATTAATTTCCCTCTATTCACTGGCAGTATGTCTCTGTAACGTCTGGCAGAGACATTTAACAGAACAGAGCGAAACTTTATTTCCTCCCTATGCTGATGGGAGGCTGCCAAGGCCTGGGTGTCTTCCAGTATGCCCCCACGCACACCAGTGGGCATGGTGAACCCAGGGCAGGCAGGAACAATGGCTGCAGCCTGCATTCTCACCAGCCCTGCTGGGAGGGAGGTCTTTCCATTTATCAAGCTGACAGCAAGACAGCCAAAGAAGCAGCCAAAGCATCCTTTACCAAGGACAAGCCCATGCAGACAAACACGTCACTTCTGCTTGTGAATGAACATATTTCTGGTTCTTCAATAGTTGCATCATGTCACAGTCATCTACAATAATGGACAGTGAAGAATGAGCAACAGTTATACCCTCCAAATAAAGCTGAAATTAGGTTAATCTAAAGTGAGTTACTGAGTTGGAGTCAGACTTGTTGTGGCCTTGTAGTAAGAATAGAACACATGTATCTTATTTCTATTCTAGAATCTGTTGAAGGCCTTGCTCTAAGAACATCCAAGATACTGTGGTGTTTTCCTGACCATGAGCCAGGTTTATCCAGCTTCAGATTAGAACCTGGTCCATTTTGTATGGTCTAAACTATGCCAGCAAAAGACTACTGTTGCTTAGACAGATTTCAATGAAGTAAATCAGGCAAGGCAATTCTAGAGAGACTAGTAATCCTCTGAAGAATAGCTTACACCATGTTTGTAAACCCCAGATAAGAAATATTTGCAGAGCTTCTAGCTCCTATTTCACCACTACTACAAAGAAAGTGAAAGGTGATAGTACTACTGAAATATTGGAGTCATATCTTGTCACTCCTCTTCAAACTATATATTTTTTTCAAATCAGTATCAAGTACCTCTCACATGATCACCATCTCTATTGCAGTTTTAAATTGGTTTATGTGATTATTTTATCAGTTATCTCTGCTGCTAACTTATCAACCCCATGAGGCCAGGCTATGTTTCCTTTGCTCACCTAGCAAAATCCCCAATGCACAGTGTAACCAAAGCATGCTTTTTGTATAAATACTAGTCAGAATGCATATTATCAGTGATTTTGTATTAGTGAATCACAATGTGATGAGAACTGAATACTGAAATAACAGATTTACGTGCTGACACTGTTCTGTGTATCATGCACCCTCCCCACTAATCCACATCCAGTTGTTTTCCATTGTATGTATGACTTCTGGCACACCATACAGCACATTTCTTATTGAATTCCTTCAGCCTTCACTGGAATATCAAGTCCCTGGAGGCAGGAATTTTCTGTTTTGTTCATTGACCTTGTTGCTCCCTTCTTCCTCCTTGTACCAGTTAGGCATTTCTGACCTGACCACCCATTTCCCCTACTGAATCTCCTGCTACTGTCCCCATTACTTACTGTTTTAGCAGCATTCACCTCACTGTTGTTTCTCAACATACTAGGTAGCCCTGGTCACAGTACATTTATACTTGCCATCCCTTCTCAGAAGGAAGCTCTTCCCCAAGTTATCTCCATGGCTCGCTCCCTCATGTGCTACAAACCTGTGCTCAGAAGTCACCCTGACAGTACAATCCTCCATAATTGAATAATTGTACTTATATACTATGTATTTTCTGCGTATGTATGGTGTATCTGTATGCACATGTTTATGTGTGTGCACATGTATGTGCATACATGTAGAGGCCAGAGGTTGACATCAGGTGCCTTCCTTAATCACAATCCACTTTATTGTTTGACACAGTCTCTCGTTGACCTGGATGTCACTAGTTCATCTAGACTACCTAGTCCAGCATGCCTCCTACAACCCCCTTCCGAGCCCTGTGAGTACTCTCATGCAACACATACCTAGCCTTTTATGTGCGTCCTACGGACCCAAACTCAGCTCCTCATACTTGTGCAGCCGACACTTCACTGAATGAGCCATCTCCCAAACCCCATGACAATTTTATTTAAATTTGAATCCCATCTCCTCCCAAAGCAAATGCATAATCCTGCAGCTTGTCAAGTCTCTGCCATGTTATTTCTTCATAATGCTTTGCACATTCTAATATACAATATTTAGTTATATATTACCTGTGTCTCTCCCTTCTTGCCACCAGACACACTAGAATTCTAAGCTTCATGAAGGCAGACATCTCATCTCTTTTGTTCAGTGACCTATTCCTAATATCTGAAAAACCCCGATTATATCTGACACTTTGTTGAATAAATGAATTATCATAAAACAATTTTTATACATGGATCACCAGATTTTAGAATGTTCCACTTAAGCTCAGAAAGCATATGCATGCTTATATTAAGATGTTTGAATTTCAAATAGGAAGTTGAATATGAAATAAAAATATAATAAGAAGCAGGTAACTTGGAAAGGTTAAATAATACAAGGCACACATCTTTGATTTTTTGATGAATGCACTGCTAGAATTGAGGTTGTTGATAAATTTTGGCTTGAATATCTGAGTAGTTGGTATCATACAGTGTTTTTGAAGGCAACACACACACACACACACACACACACACACACACACACGCACGCACGCACCTCCATGTATAAGATTGCCTCTGGTGCCCAGGGAAAATGAGAGGAAATGACTTTTAAATGGCTAAGGAAAATATTCATGATTTATCATCAGTCCAGTGAAACGGAAGAGCAAGCGCCCACTTGACAAAGTAGGCAGAACCAACCTTAACTAGGTCGACTCCAGCAAGGAATCTCATTGAACAAATGCCTACAATTTCTGTGGTGTGCTTATAAATGATCCTCAGAATCCGAAACTTCAGAACACTGAAGCATCTTCCTCCCTTCCCATCAGCTGGGAGACAGGAAATTCAGAGGGAATAATTTTTTCCATGTGAAAACTTACGTACATATTCTCTCTTCCACTCAGAGACTCCGGGGTCTGGTCAGGAAGTGTGGAAGTGGATGTTTGCTCTCTTGTGGTTAGCATAGAATCATAGTACTTCAGAGCACAAAGAGACTTTCATAATCATCTTCTCTGGTTGCGACCTAACAGGAAGGAGGAAGCCACACTAGGCTGAAAGTTCCCCAGCTAATTTAAAGGGAAGACCCCAACCAGCCCCCAAACTCTGAAGCCCCAGTCAGTGTATTCTCCCAGTAGTGGAGTGTGGGTCCTAGTTAGGTCTTCAGTGAAAGCATTTATTTCAAGCCAAACTAATGTGTGTGTAACCACTCAAATCTAGACAATTTATATCATAAACTTAAATGGCTTTTTTGTTGTTTCATACAGAAAAGAAATGAAGAGAAATGTAAAATGTTCCCCATAGTCCAAAGTCCGATAATGCTTGTTAACATTTAAATTCTTCCAAGTTTAGTGTTTTATCTCTTCCAAATTAATAATATAAGTGTGGTCATCAATTTTTGATCAGTTATTATATACTAGGTCCTGTCTGCAGTGATTTATTCTAATTTCACAGTAACTCTATGACATAGGTATGATTAGCTCTGTTTTATAGAGGGAGGGAAGTTCAGGAAGTTTGGCAGGAAGTGATTAGTACAAAACAAAGTAGCCTGGGTGTGGCCAAGCCAATCCTCAAATCCAAACTGGTCAGTCTCCAAGGCTGGAGCTGTTTACTCCTGTTCCAAGCTACTTTCCTCTGAGAAAGAAAACCTGTTTCCCTCCATATCCAAAATACATACTTCAACCCCCAATTTATGAGGACAAGTACTAATATTCCAATTATAATTACTCTATTTCGAT
Source organism: Jaculus jaculus (assembly GCF_020740685.1). Taxonomy (NCBI): domain Eukaryota; kingdom Metazoa; phylum Chordata; class Mammalia; order Rodentia; family Dipodidae; genus Jaculus; species Jaculus jaculus. The sequence continues at coordinate 78,822,858 of NC_059105.1, read as the reverse complement.
GAAGTAACATTGATAATATTTAAAAACAAACTTGATTGCAAAGTTAAAGCATCTAAGGTGATTGCATTTTTCCACAAGGCGTTTGATGGGCAAGACTGTTTAGATAGGGACCTGGCTACTCCTCTGCCACTTGCAGGACTTGGACTTGTGAGAAGAGTGGGCATCACAGTGATTTCCCTTGTCTCTTTCATTCCCCAAAAACCTTACTCGTAGCAGAATAGACCTGTGGCCTGGAAGGGGAAGGTGTAACACAGTGACTCCTTTTGGAATGAACAGGCAGAATTATGAGGAGACTCTGCTGGTGCTCTTCCTGAGGTGATGCAGGTGAGCCTGGCCCAGAAGCTCAGCAGGTGTTGCAAGCATAGCCCTCTCTCAGGAGGGGCACTGGGCAGGCGGATATATCCATGCTCCTTCGTGCACGTCATCCATGGCTTCTGTCCCCACTCCAGGTCAAATTGTGATTTCTCAATAGGCTCTTTGACAGTGAAATATGGATTAGAGGTTCACCAGGGCTGGAGGGATGGCTTAGCAGTTAAGGTGTTGCCTGCAAAACAAAGAACCCAGGTTCACTTCCCCAGGACCCACGTTAGCCAGTTGCACAAGGGGCGCATGTGTCTGGAGTTTGTTTGCAGTGGCTGGAGGCCCTGGTGCACCCATTCTCTCTCTCTCTCCCTCTTCCTCTTTCTCTGTCAAACTAATTGTTTAATTATTTTTTTTAAAGTTTAAAAAATAAAATGAAAAGAGGCTAACCAGACCTGGAGGTTTCTCGATACTTTCCAGAAATGTAAGCAGAGGGCCAGATGGGCTGGACTACCTGGCACGCTCCTGGGAGCACAGAGACAGCTCTCCAGAGCCCTACCATCCAGTTCTGCTTCCCATCTCTCCTCTCCTTTCCAGAGAAACTTGAAGGGTAAGGGCTACACAGGGAGAGGAAACCCTTGAGTCTGCTCTCTACCCATTGTCCCATCCTCTGAAGACCGACAATCTATTTTTTAAACATTAAACATGTAAATAGCATTGCTTCATTTTTTTAGCATGTTTGTGTGTGTCTGTGGTATAGTGTGTGGTGTGCATGTATGTCTGCTGTAGGTATGTGTATAAACATGCATGTGGAGGCCAGAGGAGACTATCAAGTATCTACCTGTGATGCTTACCTGCATGTTTCTGTGAGACAGTTTCTTACTGAACCCAGAGCTGCGGCTTGTTCTCAGCCAGAATGGCTGACCAGTGAGGTAAGCCCCAGGGTGTCTTCTGTCTCTGCTTGCCAGGAGACTTGTATTACAGGTCTGTGTGTCTACGTCCAGCTGTTTACATGGATGGTGGGGAATCAAACTCATGTCAAGTTAAGGCCCTTTTGGGCCCACATGCTTGTTTGGCAAGTGATTTTATCTGCTGAGCTATCTCCCCAGTACCATGCTTCACTTACTTTTCTTTCTTTCTTTCTTTGTTTTTAAACAGGAAATGTTAGTCCATTATGAAGGGACAGAATGAAAATGTTTGTTACTTCCAAGGGAAACATAGCATTTCCGACTTCAAACTAAGAAATTTCAGAATGTACAAAGTAAGTTTTCCTTTTCTTACTTAAGTCACTCTATTAGCATCCATCTTGTTCTTCCAGTTAATACAGGGATAACATTTTGTACTATATAGCATAACTGTCATCTGTGTGTCCACCTCCATTTTCTTAATTTCACACTGACAAAGAATGTATTACTGTTCTCCTTTCTGACTAGCTAGCTGGCTCTTCTGAAAATGACTTATATAACTAGAAGAGACTAATCTGCAAGCCTGCCTAGGTGAGTACTTCCCCTGGTCACTAGAATGTTTCTGGTAAGATTGTCTTGTAACTATTTTATTGTCTTGTTCTTACAATCCACAACCAGTTCAGTTATGTCTGCTGGACTACACAGCATAATCCATTCCAGGAGACTTCCTTTTTAATAGTTTTCACTTTGACTCACCTTATTCCGATTAGTTATGCTCAAACGTACACATATATACAACTCACTTTTGATTTCCACCAGCCAAAAAGTCATAGAGGTGGCAATACCATATTCATATATATATATATATGCACTATAGGCATGCATAAACACAAAGTTCTGGTAAGGTCAGTGCACGCAATCATCTGGTACCAATGATGTACGCCTGCTTTGGGGAATTCGCAATGCTATTTTTGAATGTCTTCATAACTGGAAACACAGATGACAGTTATGCTATATAGTACAAGATGTTATCCCTGTATTAACTGGAAGAACAAGATGGATGCTAATAGAGTTCACTGTGGCTCAGCATTAGTGATGCTCCTTTTCTTTGTTCAGTATCGTCAAATTAAAATGCCATGCTAAATGTGGTCTTGTTTATCAACTTTTGTCTCAGTCATTTAGAATGTGGGTGTGCATGTTCCTGTTTCCTATTTACTGATTTCAATTGCAGGAATTTAAATATATTTAGAACCTAGGAGAAGTAAAATGTATCCCCATTATGCTTAACACATTGCTTTCCTACAACTCTGCAATGATGATTTTATCATCAAATAATTCTTAGAGCTTTATGGAGCAGAAACTATCTTTCTCATTATAGAGAAAATAAGTCAAAGATCTCAAGTACGTTGTTCCATAAACACTGAGAAGATAGCAGATATATCTCAAAATGCCTATGCCTGTCATTGACTTTTCCCACATATTCACTCACACAAGTGAAATACTGCAGCAACTTTAGTTTTAAAAAGAAGTAAATTCTTGCCGGTCATGGTGGCACACGCCTTTAATCCCCGCACTCGGGAGGCAGAGGTAGGAAGATTGGCATGAGTTTGAGGCCACCCTGAGACTACATAGTGAATTCCAGATCAGCCTGGACTAGTGCGAGACCCTACCTCAAAAAACCAAAAAAAAAGTAAATTCTCAATAAGAATAATTTTAAAACCATAAAACTCCACATTTAATATCTTACTATGCTTATTGGTAAGAAAAAATAGAGCATTTCTCATGTATTTCATTCTATAATTCATACCCCCTAGGACAAAACAGATCAAAACTGAGCTTCTATTGTAAAGTATGAAGTAGTCCCAAGTTGTCTTGTTTTTTGTGAGGCCATGAAGTCTCCTCAAGGATTCCATCAGTGACACATGCATGCTATACTGAGCCTCATGGTAGTGTGCCATTGCCAATGAAGACAATGAGGAAAGTAATCACTCTACATGTTCCCAAGCTATGATGACATAACCAACTTCTGCTGGATCACTAGGTGAAAAGTATAAACAATGCCAGAATTCTAAAAAAGAAAAAAAAATCAAGTCAAATCATGGAACTATAGGTTCAGAGGCACCTTACATTTCATCTAGTGTCATCACACGGAAGGAACCTATAGGCATCCTTGAGAAGCAGTTTGTAGAAAGATAATATCATAAAGTTGAGGAACATAGTGGGAAAAAAAATCTCATCTTGCAACTATCAATATAATGTTTATAGTATACCAAAGATAATGTGCTTAAAATTTAGAAAAGACACACTAAAAGATATCATTCTCTTTTAAAGTGTGAAGAGTAACAATTTCTCCAATTCTTCCCAATACTCCTATAATTCAAGGGCAAATATAGCATATTTTGTATTATTACTTTCTCACTCACTTGTTCACCTACACTTTTGAAATGCTTACCATATAGGTTTAACACTTGGAACCATTATAAAAGTAATTTTTATTTCTTTCTTAAGAACATCTGCTCAAGCTGGGTGAGTGGTGGCCCATACGTTTAATCCCAGCACTTGGAAGATTGAGATAAGAGAACCACTGAGTTTGAGGCCAGCCTAGGCTTCAGAGTCAATTTCAGGCCAGTGTGGGCCAGAGTGAAACCCTGCTTTAAGAGAAAAATCAACTCCTACCAAATCAGAGAGCCAGAGCCTCAGAGGCCCCCAACACCTCAGCACTGAAGCAGACCAAAAATGAACCCAACATGGCTCAGGGAAATTTTGCGGAAGAGGGGGCGGAAAGAATGTCAGAGTCACATGTTGGGTCATGATTTGCAGAGACATTTATCATACCAATAACTGGGGGCTAACTCTACAATGCACGACCCATTTTCATTAACAAGGAGGGTCTAATGGGAAGGGGTAGATCACAGATGAGCCTAAATAATGGTACCAAACTGCCTGTATTTACTGAAAAGAAAACTAATAAATTAAATTAAAAAAAAAATTGAAACTACCTCTCAATTTTTTTAGCATGTCCTATAGGAATGATCACAGATATATTCTTTCACTAAATTGAAAAGTGGAATCTTAAGGCTTATTTGATGAAGATACTCCAAATGTGTTACCCCAGCACTTCCTCCCTACACTGTGAAGATGTATGTCACCTATAGATACACAAGTGTTGGGATGGGTTAGTCTCCCTTGTCTTGCCATTTAGAGTTAAAGCTCCTCACTTTGAGATTGTATTCATTAATACTATAAATACCATGCCCTCACTGTCTGCTGAAATTGCAGTGCTTTAGCGAACCAACTACACTTCTCGAGATTTGTCAGTTAATTAAGAAAGTAATGTAGCCAGGCATGGTGGCACATGCCTTTAATACCAGCACTTGGGAGGCAGAGGTAGGAAGATTGCCATGAGTTTGAGGCCACCCTGAGACTCCATAGTGAATTTCAGGTCAGTCTGGACTAGAGTGAGACCCTTGAAAAAAAAGAAGAAAAGACAGTATTGTAAGACTAGACAAGAGTTTGCAATTATTCCAGTGAATCTACTTTAATGTTAAAATATTTTTCCTTTCAAAAATGCACATTAATAGTTAATATAGGGCTGGAGAGATGGCTTAGCGGTTAAGCGCTTGCCTGTGAAGCCTAAGGACCTCGGTTCGAGGCTCGGTTCCCCAGGTCCCACGTTAGCCAGATGCACAAGGGGGTGCACGCGTCTGGGGTTCGTTTGCAGAGGCTGGAAGCCCTAGCGCGCCCATTCTCTCTCTCTCCCTCTATCTGTCTTTCTCTCTCTGTGTCTGTCGCTCTCAAATAAATAAAAAATTTTAAAAAAATAGTTAATATAGAGATTAGTATGTGCCAGACACTTTTCTTTTTGTTTGACATAATGTTATTAATCCTCACAACAAGCCTACGAAGGAAGATAGTATTATGGTTCCCAGTTTGTAGATGAGAAAAATCAGGCACAAACAAGTGAAGAACTCACCTAAGGACTCACATAGTTGCCAGTAGTAAAGTTGGGATTTGAATGCCAATCTCATTCCAGAACCTAAGTCATAAACCACTATAATAACCTATTCTGTTCCTCACAAAGAAGTATTAGTAGCATACTGACTAAAAAGAAGACTGAGCATTAGAGTAAATTTGCCATACATTATGGAAGTAAAACCATCTCAAGTTACCTAATCTTAATTTATACATGTCTCAGGAACCTTGTGCCTTATAAACCACCGGAGGACAAAAGCAAGAGTATGAAAGATTATAAAAATCAGCCAAAAGGCCAATGTAGCTTCTACCATGGTTACTGCAGTAATTTCAATGCTCTTATTTATGAAATAGAGGGAAAAAATTGTCTCCTCACATACGTGGCCAAATGCAAAAAGAAAAAGAAAACTTGTGTTTTGGATGCAATGGACTTTTTTCAAATGTCAACAGGAAATCATTACTCTAGCCTAGCTTTGAATATATGCTATCCACAAAACAATTTATCTACAAGAGTTCATGGGCAGCTGGACTGGGAAAAAACACATTAATTATCATTCAAGTGGAAATGCCCCCATAGACATACCATTTAATTAACAGAGAGGCCAGCATTGGAAATGAATAATTTGAGGCGAGACAGAGAGAGATGTGTGAGATAAACCCTCAGGTGATTTAAAGACATTATTAGTGGATAAACATAAAAAAATGAGACATATCTCTGTCTTATAAACTCCTTGAAAACATAAAGACTTCTGAGCAAAATGGCCATCCTGGACCTCTTTCTTGCCTGTGTTAAGTCATTCCCTGTGAGCAGGGAGCAAGACGTGTTCTACAGGAGCACCACTTCCTTCAGAGGCTACGAAATCCACTCCCTTGAAATCAAACTCTAAAAAGATGAAAACCGAAATCACCTCATGTAGCACAGTCTCTCCATCTCCAAAACCCCTTGAATTCTGTAGCTCTGCCAAGACTATAAATAGAAGTGGTACGGCAGCAGTGGATTGATCACTCTGCTAAATGTGCTCAGCCCATTTGGGATAGTTTTACGAAGCATGGCGGCAGCTGGGGCAGTGGTGGCTGATCTGTTGCCACTGCCGCTGTAGCTGCTGCTGTAAAATGCCTTTCCATTTTGTTTCTGTTTCCTAAGAAAAGCCAGAAAAAAATTTCACAAAGCATTTAAAAAACTAAATTAAATTATACACCAGATAGATTTTTTTTTTTTTTTGGTATGATCTGAGAAGATGTCAAAAGCCTAAAATGAAATCACATACCTAAAAGTCAGAATTCTGTGACCCAGTGAGGCTTATGGATGGGTTCTGTGAGCAGTGAATTATTAAGACACTACTTGGCCACAGATATAGCTGAGTGGTAGAGAACCTGCCTAGCAAGCTCAGTGCTCAAGGGTTCAATCCCTGGTACTGAAAAAAAAAAAAAAAGAGGAGAGAGAAAAAGAGTATCAACTTTGTATTACGAAGT